>NC_050183.1:27399759-27529759 GCF_008315115.2 Sander lucioperca
AAAAGAGATATTCAGATATTCAAATGTTTCACTGGGGTTGTTACATATAGTGTGGATAAATTATCTCGCTTAACCTGTTGATTATTTGTTTGGTCTAGAAATTGTCAGAATCATCACAATCTCCTAGAGCCGAAAACAATGTCTTCAGACATAAGACAAAATCCCAAATTATTTGTTTATGTCACAACTACCTCATTGTTTCAGCACTGTCATCCAGCCACACATAACGTAAGACCTGACATGACTGCATATACAGTAGGTAAGTCCCACACACACACACACACACACACACACACACACACACACACACACACACACACACACACACATATACATTAGAGAGGTCACCCCCAGCGGAGAGTCTGATAAAGATGTTCTCAAAAAAGTGGATGAATGCCAGAACTGCAGCAGAGGTACATCATTCCCTGGCCTCCGCCATGAATCCCCCGCTCTTCATACACTTACACACACTCTTTTTCACACGTACATGCAACATACACTTACACATAGTCATATAGGTTTACATACTCAGAAACGCCCAAACACACAGTCGCACACGCAAGCCCTTTCTGGCTCTTCCACTTCGCTGAAACAGTAGAAGTGTGCCCTTTCCGCATGGCACACAGCCAGCCACTCGCAGCACATTACCAGTGTGTGACCCCTGTATGTGCTGAAAAAGGAAGCATTTAACCTCCTGCCCTTTTCTGCTGATGCTCTCTGATAGAAGCTCATCCTGTGTTGAATATGGACAGTCAACACACCACTTTGCGTGTGAGGAAAATGCTGAAGGAATAGGACGGGTCTATAAAAATTGCTGCATTTGAGTCTGTGCGTGTGCTGCATCGACTTGTGCGTTCTGTCGATGTTCGATAGGATTCTTTGAAGCGTGTCTCTCTATTCCCATCTGTAAGCTGCAATGGATTCACTCCTGCTGTGGCATTCTATCAGAGAGAACATCAATCTACGCAACTGACATTTAATCCCAAGCCTGGGCAGGTAGAGAAACGCACACATGTATGCACATAGCACACACATACACAAAACAAATAACACACACACAGACAGACAGACAGACAGACACAGAGACACACACACACACACACACACACACACACACACACACAAATACACTCCACAAATCAAAACCTGAGCATAAACCTGTGGATCCTGCAGAGCGATGAGAAGATGTGAACTGAACTACTAGAGGAAGACAGGTTGAGAAAGTGAAAAATAAAGCAATGAAAAAAGACAGAGGGAAAGGCTCGCAGGGAAAATGTTTCCCACATCAATCTATTGGTTGAGACGTTGACAGAATGGCTCAGAGATACAGGTGGTCAAGGAGAACAAGGAGCTGATGTATAGACATCTGTGCAGCGTTTCTCATTGCCAGGGTTTCACAGGACTAATGTCTGTGGCTCTGCCGCCCCATGTGACCAAATCATTCCCACCAGTTCTCCCTCGGTTCTTTTCTCTGTTCTTTTTTCTCATTTCACATCTTCTCTTCTCTGTCTTGGTTTCTAATTCTCATTGAGGAAGTCATTGCAATGTCCTCATTAGCAGTGGTGTCATTTTCTCCACAAGTACTTAGCTTTTTCCTCCGACGATGATGGCTTCTTTTAATAAGGTCATGCTGAGAAATCCTTGTGCCCGTCTGTCTGTGATTGTGCATGCATGCACGCTGTATAACGGTAATAAATGACAATATTCTTGCTATCATTAGCAGTGGATTGCCAACTGGATTGTCACAAAGGTAGGAGTAAAGTGCCAAATGAAAAAAGGAGTGAAAGAGCAGTGACAAGAACATGCAACACATTCTCACTCCCAACTTGTTACATACGGCCGGTTGGTCAGAGCATCCTTGGTGTCACGTTTTAACGCTCTGGGTACCCCTTTGGTGTAATTTTTCAACGTGCAGGGTATGGTTAGGTTTAGGAAAAAATTGTGGTTTGGGTTCACATAGTACGTTTGTTAACTTACGTACGTGACATTAGTTAAAATAAGTCAACGTGGATTTTTCCACGAACAGCGGTCTCCAAGGTGAAAGTCCTGCGTTTGTTTGACCTATCCATCCACACTGACCTCCTCCCTACGTGGACTTCATACTACATCATCTCACTGTGCCACGGTCGAGCAGTTGAAAGCCCTTTGAGTCTCATACAGACGCTTAAGGGTGCCTTGTGCGTTGGTATCAGATGCCGAGGGCCACTGACTAAGCTGCCGTATCTGACAAGTTTGGAGCGAGAACGGGTTGGAATACACAAAAAGCTGGGGTGGGGAAAATGGAGAATATGTATGAAAAAAAAAGAGTATGAGAGAGGAGAGCTATTACTGAAGGGCACAAATCCAGCAGGGCAATGTAATCAATTTTAATTAGCACTGCGCATCACCTGGAGCCATATATTCAGACAGCGCTAGAGCAAGGTCTGTCAGAGAGCATGGCCTCTTTCGTCACACACTGCCAACTTCGCCACTGCTCCAGTCACAGTGCTAGCCCCAATAGCAATCCAGTCAGTGTCATTATCAAGTTATTCACCAATGAGGGTCCAATTAATCAAAACCATTTAGGTTTAGTCCTGTCATAAAGATTTGATGCTGCTGTTTAAACTAGCAGCTCTGTCTTAACTCTTTGAGCACTGTCTCCTGCTGGACAGCAATGTCAATTCTTAATAGCAGCAGCAGTCAATGTTTCACTAGCACTGCTTTATATTCAGTTACAGAGGCTGGGAAAACAGACGTATACATGTAGTAGTATAAGTGTATGTGTATAATGATCTGAAAAAAGGTTTCATCAATATAACCTTCAAGGTATACTACATAGTGTCACAGCAACAAAGACACTATCCAGTCTACGAAAAATATTGTCAATCGTCGGGAAGGAGATTCTGTGGCTCAACACCTGAAACAGATGTGATGATCAAAGTAAACGCACACGGTGATATAAACCTGTGCATACAGTAGCAGAATATGGTGAAAGATGCTTTCTGAAGCACCCCCTTTGAAACAGTGTGGAATGCTGCCTTCACAAGTTGGTCTACAAGCAGTTTATTTGTCATCTGAAAAATGCTTCTCTGACTCTGGGAGACAGAAAGCCGCCAATCAGCTGTTTTCCCTCTGTGTGAAGAGGATTCAAGAGGAAAGAAAATAAGACACCGTGTCAAAAATCCACTCAGTTACTGCAGTTAAAGCAACAAGTTGAGTACTCACCGTTGGCTGTCCGGGGTATTAAAAGACACGTGCATGGTCGTACCAATACACGTTTTAATAATTTTGGCCATCTTTATGAATTAAACGTTCATATAAACGAGTTAGCAGCATCGGAGCCAGCGGCACAAACAGACTGAACAAACTGATCAGGAAGGCTGGCTCCGTTATTGGCTGCAAACAGGAGACATTTGAAGCTGTGGTGGAGTGGAGGTCACTGAACATTACATTACATGTCATTTAGCTGACACTTTTATCCAAAGCGACTTACAATTGCTATATCGGAGGTCACACGCCTCTGGAGCAACTAGGGGTTAAGTGTCTTGCTCAGGGACACATTGGTTGATGTATCGCAGTGGGAATCGAACACGGCTCTTCCACACCAAAGGCATGTGTCATATCTACTGCGCCATCACCACCCCCGACAAACTGTTATCTATCATGGATAACCCCGACCACCCTCTCCACCCCACAATGGTCCAACAGAGGAGCACCTTCTCTAAGAGGCTCCGACAGCTTCGTTGTCACACGGACCGCTACAGGAAATCATTCCTACCACAGGCAATTAAACTTTTTAACATCTCATCACTGGGTGCTAGATAAGACTCTTAGACATCACATCTGCACTAAGTGCAACTTGCACAATAGGTTTATCTACAGCTTTATCAATACTAGTTAAGCAGTTGTACATTTTGTATTCCCAACTTGTATATATTTTAAATATTTGTTCTTGTATTCTATCTTATTATTATTTCATGTATATTGTATGTATGTATATTGTATCCTAGTATTTTATGTATATTCTGTGCTGTGTGACTGATATTTTGCTGTACACTGTAATTTCCCATTTTTGGGAACAATAAATATCTATCTATCTAGCTGTCTGTCCTGTTATTTGTCTGCATTTGTCATTGGTGTAAAAAGGTAAAGATGGGTTCAAGTGCCACTTCATATCAATCTAATATACTGTACGTATTAAAGTATACATGTGAGGGCCGCTGTATAAAAGAGAGTCCCTGACAAATACATGCGTACTCTTCACTGCGGTGCAATTAAAATACTGATTGACTAAGTAACAGAGAGGTGAGATGGCTCCCTGGTAGAGTGACAGCGACCAGAGTATGGAATCTGTTCCACTGTGAAGAGTGACACATAAGATGATTAGACAGCATGCTCATGACAGCTGCCACAGGTAGGCGCACACACACACACACACGTACACACACACACACACACACACACACACACACACACACACACACGCACACACACACACGGCTTGGGACTAGTGCTCCAGCTGAGTAACAGCACGGCGTAATAAAAAGAAGGCTCGCAGCTGCAGTCTAACACAGCTTACTCCCCCTGAACATACACAATATCCAGTCACTACTGATAAAGACTCACAACCCAGACCCACACACCAACTACAAAACTCTATAGCAGCTAACATTTCATTAAAGTGTGTGTGTGTGTGTGTGTGTGTGTGTGTGTGTGTGTGTGTGTGTGTGTGTGTGTGTGCACACGCGTGCGTGCGTGTGTGTTTGAGAGACAGAAAGAGATTTTTGCCCTCAGGCTTTTCCTCTGATAAATAGTTGCATTAAAAGATTTCACCCACATGGACACACACAAAGATTAAAACACCTACAGACAACCATGTACACACACACACACACACACACACACACACACACACACACACACACACACACACACACACACACACACAACACTGAAGGTTATCCCAAGTAAAGCCTTTTATAAGCTAACTTTCCCACTAGGGAGAAAACCATTACCAGCAAAGCTTGGTGTGAAGGTACCTGTAGATGCAGTGACGGTTGATCACCACAAAGCCTTTACTGGTTACCACAACTGCTACACGGATGACAAGGAGAGTGGAGATGATACAGCCAGTAATAGCATTTATGATGTTTTTCTTATTGTATGACGTCCTGAGAGGAAGAGAAAAAAAAAAGAAAAAGACCACACATTCTCAAAACACAGTCACGTAGGAACACAGACATTGCTATCGGAGACTGGGTCCCTGATAGTATTCATGAACCATCTCTTTAGCAGCCATGTATATGTATGAAGAGGTGGCATTGAGCCTTTGGGACAGTGGAGTCACTGAAGGGGACATTAAGTCTCATATAGAGACTGTCAACATTAGGAACAAAATGGTCTTTTGTATTGCCAGCGATTCGTTTCACATATCTATGAAGCTCAACCGTACACGAACCACTGTCACTTTTAATCTGCGATGCATCTTCGGTGTGAAAATACTGTGAGAGCAGAATTTCTACACCGACCCATGCATGGACTCCTCTAAGAATCCAGCATATTCTTTCTTAATGACATTCCTCACACCATTTTTTTTTTTAAACTAACATCATACAAGCCATTTTTTAAAGACCATTTCCTAAGGGTTTGGTTAACACTCTCTCGCTGTTGCACACACGTTTCTAAAGACAGGGTGTAAATTGAAGTGCGGTTGCTTTAACTCTGAAAGTCTGGCACTTTCTGTGAAAACAGCTAACACATTAGCGATTATCAGCCTGCGTGGGAGACAAAACAAAGTCAGCCCGAGACATTCCGTCTATTCAGGCTCACTCTGAATAAACAGAGGTGGAAAAAAATAGGACCGCTTAAAACACACATGCATCAAGTGTAAAAAAAACAAACAGAACAGACATGGATCCACACAAATAAGTGCACTATCATGGTAGTGTGTTTCTGTCTCACATACACACACACACACACACACACACACACACACACACACACACACACACACGCACACACACACACACACACACACACACAGTACTTCCCTATCACCCATCTATTCAGTTTGTATTTCATTATGCGTCTCTGGAAGTGTTCTCTTATTCCAAAGTGGTCCTTGTTGCAATACAATTACTCTATCAGCTTTTAAAACAATGGACCGTACATTGTCCCTGCGGTTCATTGTGTGCGTCTCATTTTATTATAATACACTTCAGATTAAATTATACTCTTTATTTCTATTTCCTCTATGAGGTCTGACTTTCAAATGTATCAGCGCAGACCAGAGCCCAAAGCATGATAACACTAATATATTGTTTTTTTGGCTATTTGCAGGGAAATTACACGCACCACAATATTAGAGAAAGGAAATGAGATATATAATGAAGCTGTGATCCAAGGTCTATATCAAATTTGCTAAGGCATGGACTTCTTTTTCAATCCCTTCAATTTAGTGCTACGGTAGGAAACAAATTGGACTTGAAGTTATTTTGGCACCAAAATTGAGAACCTCCATCCTAATTTATTTAGTAAGCTCCGTTAGTAAGCAAGCATATTAAAATTAGGCCCTGCCAATGTTTAGAGGTTGGAGTGACCTTCTCTCAAATAATAATTTATCTTGCATAAGGTTGAAACACTGCGTGACTGTGCTGCATCAATATGGCAGCATTCTCTGCAGCCTATGGGACACAGTCGAGACCACAATTCATTTCTCCTTTAACGTCAAATCTCCAGCTTACAACTGATGACCTCACCTTTTACCCCTCCAGCCAACCTCAATAAATAAATAACTACTCCTCCTGATCACAAATCAGCTCTCCATCGCAACAAGTAAGCACTCAACCCAGTGCAACAATCACAAATCTGACACCAGTGCAGTGTTTAGATGAGACCTGGCCAGAGGTCTAAGAATGTGCTGCTGTCACTGCGGCCCTGACCTTTGACCCCTGCTCCTTGATCCTGGATCTGATTGGCTGTGTCCTACAGACATAAAAAAAGACCCTTCCCCCTAGAGGAATACAAGGACTTAAAGGTAGAGTGCATGCTCGTGCTCTTTCAATACACACACTATTCCAGATCAGTATTAGAAATAAATGACATATTTCGTGGCCTCAGTCTTGACCTGACCAATGCCTCCCATACACTAGAAGACTCTGAACAGACTTTGAAAAGACGTCTGACACCATCTCACATCTAAAGACAACCATCCAACGTTTTGGTTTAAGAGCACACCACACTTTACAGGCAGCCACCGTGTTAGAGACAGGAGTCCTGAAGCCCATCCTACCATACCTTTATTGCTCTAGGTTAATCAGAAAGACCAGCCAGATAGGGGACAACATACTTACTGAAGTAGGTACTGGGGCTAATTGTGCTGGAACGTAAAGACCCAGATCTTGTATTCTTCCAGCCGTCCAGGGTAGTGATGTTCCGATACCGATACTGCCTAAAACGCTGGTATCGGTAAGTACTGGAGTTTATGCACCAATCCGATACCATGTAATCTACGTTAAAGTAGTTTATTTGTGTTCTTTTTCCGTTATAACTGACTGTCAAACTGCATAATAAAAGAAAGTTCTGTGGCATTCATTGTTCATGTTTCACAAAGAGTTTAACCTGAGCCAGACTGACAACAAAGATAGAAATAATATCACATCCATACAGGGATAGTAGTATACAGTTGTTAAAACATAATAAAATATATGACATACTGGTATCTGATCGGTACTCTGTATCGGCCGATACGCAAGTTCAGGTATCAGAATGGGTATCGGGAAGCAAAAAATGGTATCGGACCATCTCTAGTCCAGGGCAGAGCTATGCTAATCACACCACTACATAGTAGGGCTTATTCCCCGCTACATATGCTAGCTACGGTTGTTTGAGTCCGACCGCAAATGACCAACACAACATTTAGCCAGCACAAAATTGATGCCACAACAGATACATAACAAAAGATAACGGATAAATAAGAACATCGGTCACTGCCTTCAGTGAATGTCATCTTTTTTGCTGCCAGGCCGATGGCAGTCAACGAGGCCGACAGCGATGATTCAGTGCATACCTAACATGACGAAAACAATTATTGTCAGTGTTGATGAAGTTAAATCCTTCTTTGTCTCAATCCTGTCTTTGTTAAACTGGTTCTGAAAACACTGCTTTCTATACTGCACGTAAGCATCTCAACAAAAACATATTCCCACATGAGCAGTAAAAGAAAATACACTTCACAGACACACACGTGGCCACAACACAAAGACACAGGCAATGTTGTGGCATGTTCACAAATCCTCTCATCTTGTCACACGACATAGGGAAGCTATGAATTATGTGTGCATGCATTCCCACAAACACACAGACACACACAAACACTTCCACACAGACAGACAGAAGTGACTGATGACTTGGTTCAGGTGATGTGAGACTAGCCGGGATAATCCCAGTGCCTCGTTTATTCTCAGGGGAATCACACCGAGGGAGCAACAAACGACATAACACAGCCCCAGATAGTGCTCATGTAGGGTTATTACAAACACACAGGGGTGTAGAAGGTAGTGATGTAGTGTGGTATTGTCCTTAGGGAAGAATAGGATAGTACAGAATCAATAAACTCAGGAGGTTTGTCCGTCTGATCCTCCTCAGACAGACACTAAATTCAACACAATACACTGTCTGCCTCTCTCACTGTCTCTCCCTCCAAGGACATGGAGCTGAATCCACCCACTATGAGGTTTGGATGTTATAAAACATGCTGTAGCCTTGAAGCTCAGCGCTGCATCCTGATAATCCAATCGGGGTCAAGCTAAAAACAAACCAAGTTTCGGGGCAAAACTTTGATCCTTTGTCTGGCTGATTTGGGCTCTCATATCGCTCGGTGCCTGGGAGAGAGGGCTAATGAACAGCTACTCAAACTAAGATAAATGTTTCTGTCTCTGGCATAACTGATAATGCATACATTGTAATTTATGTAATATTCTATAGCGTTCAAGCAAGGCAGAATCATTAACCGCACCATTACACCTAAAGATAACACGGACAGTTTGGTTCATCCACCAGCCGTGGTTCATCCACCAGCCGTTTGCCATCTGTCTCATCAAACTCTGTGTGTGTGTGTGTGTGTGTGTGTGTGTGTGTGTGTGTGTGTGTGTGTGTGTGTGTGTGTGTGTGTGTGTACGTACTAATCTACACAATGATCGCAAATGAAATGCTTTTTTTTCTCCACTGGACAGAATTTCGAAAAAAACGTTTTCTCGAAAACTGTGTGTAGAAATGCATAAAACCAAGCAACAAAATGTTATCATGCTGTTATTTGTGATGCCCATCTGTGCATCAACACTCTCTCTCTCTTTGCCATGTCAGCACACAAACACCTCTGAAATGAATCTGTAAAGGAAAGGTTTTTCTTGTCTTTTCCTCCCGGCTCATTTTCCTCCCTCCCCCGCTCACCTCCCATCATTGACGGAAATCCTCCGATCTGACCTGAACTCTTATCGAGCTGTAAGTTGATGAGGCACTACTGGGTACAGCCAGTGGACAATGAAAGACACACTACAAAATACCACACAATGTAGCGAGGAATCAGCTCTGGGCACGCTCCACAGATACTCATAAGGATGCAAGGGCAATTAGATAGCTGTCAAGCACAGTGTCGATGAGAATGTCTCTCTAGAAGTACAATGTGTGGTGCAAGAGAGGAGATGAGATCTGTCTATAAACCAGTGAGGAGAGAAAGAAGGATGGAGGAGCGGAGGCTTGTAAAAAGGGGTTTATTGTGAGGGAGGGACAAAACAGGGAGCCTGAAGATGCAAAAAGAAGGGGAAGCAATAGAAAAGAGTCTCTCTCTCTCTCTCTCTCTCTCTCTCTCTCTGTTGCTCAGACAGGTAAATTTGTCACTCAAAAAACATTCTATTGACCTTTGTGGTTCCTATAGCAACACAGAGCACAGGCCAACAGTCTAACATACATACACTTGAAATGTATCCCAACAATAGCCACTTTTAAAAAAAATAACAAATTGTGGCTAATTCGGGAACAATCTTGCTCTCATATTTAGTTTTTACACTGTGCTCTCATTGTATACTTTCCTTCCATTTTCATTTAATTTCTTTTTATTTCATCTTTATTGTATTTTTAATAATAATGTAAATCTGTATTTTTATTTGTAACCAAAAGCCCTACTAGGGACAAGTGTCGAGAATTAGCTTTGGCTAAAAACTCTATGATACATACATCAGATGACTGTTGAAGTTTATGTTTTTTTGTATTTGTCCCTATCTAAATAAACCTTTAAAAAAAATATATATATAAAAAAAAAATGAAATATGAAACAAAAAAAATTGTATGCAAACACAAATAAAGACACAAAGCATGCACCTTCAGTAAGTCTGACTGCTGTTTAGCAGGTTTAGCACAATGAACATCTGTCCCAATATAGGCTGTGACGGCAACAAAAGTATTATTTCAGCTCTAGTACACGGGCTGAATGCTGGTTATGGTTTGTTGGCACGTAGCATTTCTAAAAGAAAATGAAATCGAGAAGGAGTAAAACTAGAAGGGCACCTCTGAAACAAAAATGTTCAGAGAATGCACTTTGTGTCTTTTTGGAAATGATGTTAGCGACGGAATGCACCACATCTGACAGCCATTTTGTTGACCCATTACAGATTGCGCTGATTGGAACATTAAATAACAGTTACTAGTCACAGTTAACTTTGGGTCTGGGCCTCATTTCGATACGTACCATGTTCTTTTCAAACAGCTGATTTGGATTTCAAACATTGTTTTGGTCGAGTTAATGAGATGCAATAAAGTAAAGCAGCTTAGTCCACAGTATGACTCTCACTCCATCAAATGGAAGAGAAGAGGAGGCAAAGACTTTACTATAATTGGTTCATTAGAATTGGCTGAGGCTGTTGGATCTCAAATAATCCAGCCGGCCATGCATGTGTGTGCACATGAACACAAATGTGTGAGTGTGCAAGCATGTACTGTATACACACACACACACACACACACACACACACACACACACACACACACACACACACACACACACACACACACACACTTCAAACAGGCTTGGATTATACAACCCAGTCTCTTGTGATGAGGAAAGACAATTTTAGCTAATGCATAACATTAACTTTATTTCAAAAACACACACACACACACACACACACACACACACACACACACACACACACACAGTATACGTATGCTTGCTTTCTTCCTACCATTATTTTTTATGCATACGGCAGATTAAAACTAGTTTAAAGATATGCAGCATGTGGAGTGAATGTGTGTCTGATTATCCGTTTTCAAAAAAGAGAAAGTTATAAAGGCACATTTAAATAGACACTGCGAGACGAGGCAAGGCTTCGTTTGTATCGGAGTCAAAGAGAAGCAAAGACACTCAGGATTCAGCTGTTCCCTCTCACACGCGCTCTAGGGGTTATTGTTGACATCCTCCTGTGAATTAATTCAATTTGGAAGACAGCGTTAGAATTGATGAAACTGGGTTAGCATTGACGTTAGCATTCAGCAGAGAACAAACGTCATGATTACCAAAGCACAAGCTGCAATTGCTAACCCCATTTAGATATAAAAAGGGCAGCGCTAACCTTATTCAGCGGCATTGCAGCAGCTAACCTTATTCAAAGTGAGACCCACATCTCTTAAGATCCTTTTAGCAGCCATGTGAAGTTGGCTAATTGTACTCGGGGGCTTTTTAGATGAGAACTTTGTGGCAAGGTGGCTCTTTAGTTCAAGTGAGATACGTTTTCCATTTCCAAGGCCTCAGAGCTTTAGTACCATTCCCTGCATCTACACCTGTTTAAGATGGAATGAGTGAGGTAGAGAAGACAAACAGGAGACAGTGAGAACATACATTTACATTTAAGTGCCATTTACATCCCCCCTCCCCGTTTTTGCTTCCCTACTTTTTCGTATCCCTTATCTCTCCATTCTCTTCCCCAGTCTTAGCTGGGCAATTGTTTTTTTACATTCGTGATGATTTGGCATCATACCAAAAGGATTTACTTTTCCAATTTAACTTAAGCAGCCTCTCTGTCTCTCTCTCTCTCTCTCTCTTACTCTCATATTCCCCATCCCATCCGTCTTCTCAGAAACACACACACGGTGTCTTGCAGCCATTTGTATGGTTTCACATTAGAACAGGCTGTGAAATAGTAACAAACGCCCACACAAAACCTTAATGTGACACCTAAATCAACTAATGTGAAATCTAAATCAACGAATGAATCACACGGAAAGGAAGCAGGAGGCAAACAAATTAGAGTAGTTTTTCTCTGATTAATTTGAGAACATTTTCAACAGAACATCCTTGTTCTCCTCTGTTCTGTTCCTCTGTTCTCCTTGTTTCCTTCTCCTAGACGGCTACTGTCAAATTGAGGGGCGTTTCTCTGTTTTCTATTAAAACTAATTGCTGTATCACACTACTATGCAAATATGGAAGATGCCCTTTGCATTTACAATAATGTTTGGTCCGAATCAGTCACCAAAGTATAAATTATGAGCTAGCTACTTCAACAGAACTGCTATTTGGGTAATTGTAAACTATCCGCAGCCACCACAGTTGACCCGATTTATCAAGTGCAAGTATTAATTCTCAGTGTTAATCTTCTACACTGATTGACCAACATGGTTGCCTTTAGAAGGCCGCTTTACAACTCTTGGTTACAGTGTTTCTAGGCAAAGAGCCCAGCTCCATCTCTCTGCCTGGCACTATATAGACACACCCATCTCTTAGCTGCTCTCTATAATTTGATTTACCGGCCCTGAGATTGGATTACATGGCTGACATCCATGTTCACGTTACGAGAGTCATGTCCATTCATTCGCCACACACACACACACACACACACACACAAAATGAATACAGATTTACAAATACACAGACTTGTCTTAACGTGTTTGTAACTCAAGATGTATATGAATATTTTTAGAAACCTCTTTCAGTCAAACTAAGTGAAATTACTGCAGTATTAGGCCTAATTTGGTGAACTACTTAAACTTTGATATGAAAATCTATATTTGTGCTAAAATAAAAAACACATCCTCTTGCTGGAACGAACACACACACACACACACACACACACACACACACACACACAAACACACACACACACACACACACACACACACACACACACACACACACACACAGTGTAGGCAGGCAGCACAGCCTTGATGTGGATTTGATGATTACAAGCTGCTGTGTTCATTAGATGAAGCAGATGAAAATCCCTGCTCCATCTAAATAATCCTCCGTAGCGCACACACTCTGTACATTAACCTTATCCTTTTCCTCACGAGACACAAGAAACGTACAAGTGTTGAGCAACACCCACACGCTCACCTGCAATATTTACCCAGCACTGTGACAAATGTCACATTTAGATGAAAGTCATTTCTGCGCTTGGAAAATGTGCGAGGTCTCAGTGATGCAATCTCATTGGTACTGATGTTCCAAGAAACATGCTATGCCAAAAAAGCATCTTGTTACGTTCCTGTTTATATGTGATATTAAAATGATTACCCACTTATTCCAATATAGAAATGGTTTCTGACAGCATTAAAAAAAGTCCGAAAAGCTTCAAGTTTAACAGTCTCAGGCTCTCTCTCTCTGCCTCTACAATCATTATCTCACTCATGACATGATGATAAGAGGCAGCTATGTGTAAACAAGTGACTGGTCACTGACCCAGTAATCTCTGCTCAACGTCCTTGTTACACATAGACATAAACAATTTAGCATGTTGGAATAGACACAAGACACATGCCAGTAGGAGAAATGAAACAATTGCTATTTGGAGATAGACGGTATGTAACAGGCACATCTTTCGCTGCCTCTCCTCTGTCGCACTCCCTCAGTTTTCTCCTTTGATACACTGTTCTTGGCAGTCTTCCTCCCTCCCTCCCTCCATCATCCCTCCCTTTGTGTGACAGGAGCACAGTGGCAGTCATTTATGTTGCTGTTAATATGGGTAGAAGTGTGTATTCTTGTGTTTAAATATATGGGCCTGTATGTGGAATGTTCGCTTTTGTGAGTGTGAGTGTGTGTGCAAGCACGTACGTATGTGCAGCTATTAGTGAGCACTTCATTCCCCCATTAAATCAGCCCCCAGGGCCACATACCCACATAAGGAGCAGATTTAACATGGCGCACAGAGAGAAAGACGCAGATGCACAGAAAGCACCTGCCAGTCAACTAGTGATGATGAAAGTTTGTTTGCGTGATCCAGCTAGAACCCGAGCGGAGCATATTCAAGACTGCAATCAGTTCTATGAATCATCATCATCAAGACCCACTGAAGCTTTCCCCGTCAATTTCTTTTGCGCTGCAGGGAGCGTCCAGCCAACCCACACACACAGAAAGACACACAATGAGGAAGGAGCTGAGTCACTAGACACCCACTGTCTGTCTGCTTTTCCACTGATTAACAACTCTGATCATAGGACCAGGGAAAGCAGCGTTCTCACTGTAGGCAATGTCGACTCCTCTCCATTTAATTCAGACGCAACAAAGATGTCTCATGACTTCTGTTTTTGATGCAACGTGCAAATCTCAAGATCATGGGATTTTGTTTGGTGCACAGACACATGAACATGCAGTTTTACAACAGAAAAAACAGATAGAGTAGAACATGTATTAACTCCTAAAGGTCTGACTGACTAGTAGGTAAAGGTTCTACTGGTGGACCAATGAGAATACTGCTGCTCACTGTGGAGTTTTTGCCAGTGCATGTAAACCTAAACACAGACCAAGTTAATTTGGACTGTTTGATTTCAGGCTGACGGAATAACACATATCAATAACTTATTACCAGTATATCCTTTATGTTAACGTATAAAGGTAAGATCGTATTGAGATTTATGAATAAATGTAGTAGATTTGCAGGATTCTGCTGGCCTAACAATGCCTGACCAAATTGCAAATGCGAGTTAGTCTGGAACCTCTCAGTTCTTTTCGATTTCCAAGTGGTGTTATCAACGGCCGTAGACCAAAATGCCTCTGGACGCAATTGGATAGACCTCCAACCAATCAGAACAACGAAACATGTGATGTAGCGCAGAGCGACGCTATAATTTATATTCCGGTGCATAATATGTAGCGCTTGGGAAGTTTATACTTTTGTAAAAACATAAAATAACATAAAGCACTACCCTTGCCATCCAGATACTGAAGCATGAAGTCTGCGTCTGCATACAGTGAGGAAGGCAGTCGTTTGTAACACTGAGGATAGAGGGTCTCATGGGCTTTCACACCATGAATAATTCAGATTCACACACTATGGGGTTAACTCGGTCACTTCAACCATATACACATACACAAACATGCACACGCATGCATGCACAACCAACAAAAATAGCCACCAAGGACACACAGAGGCATAGGCACATACTACACAAACATAGACACATGTACAAAGACACACACTGCCTTCCATCCAACGTTTTCTGTGTTTCCTGAGTCTTGTGCAGCTGCTTTTTTGTTGTTGCTTTGAGTCAATACTTTCCTGGAAGGAGGCCTTTCACCTCGACCTCGGCGAGATCAGCTCCTTTCACCACAGAAACCCAGTGACTCAGGACTTTTCTGCTTGTTGCTTGGTAACAGAGCACAGTGGCCTAAAAAACACCATCTAAATCCAGACATCCCTTGCTCATTCTCGCCCTCAGTCTGCCTTGCTCACTCGGCTCCAACTGGCTCGGCTTTTTATCACTTCATCTACACAGAGATTGAGTGACAGGCATGTGTGTGTGTGTGTGTGTGTGTGTGTGTGTGTGTGTGGGTAACTCTAATTACTATGAGCCATTACAAGGAAATGATACTGCAACAAGTTTGTTGTGAATGGTGGGAACCATTTAGCTTTCTCTTTCTTGTCTTACTCCTTTGGAAATCCTGACATCTTTCCCTCTGCTGCCATCACTCGTCTTCATTTGGTTCAATCACATCAGCTTATTATCCCCGCTGAGTTACATGAGGAAAAAGAAATAGAAAGAAAAGAAGGTAGCAGGTCCCATTGGGAGTAGGTAAGGGAGTAACAAGCAGGAAAGAAAGATGTAATATGTGGTGTGTAATATGTGGTGAATAATGCAACGGAGAACAGATGACCCTTCCTCACCTTCTTCTCTGCAATCTTTTTCTCTCTTACTTCTCTGTGCTACTTCATTTGGCTTTGACTGGAAGAGACAGCGAATCCGTGTGTAAAACAACACAACTATTCATCTTTCTTCTCTGTTCTTCTGCAAGACATACATATTCATTTAAGGTTTCAGTGTGTGTGTGTGTGTGTGTGTGTGTGTGTGTGTGTGTGTGTGTGTGTGTGTGTGTGTGTGTTTGTATGCATGTGGATGTACATGTGCAAGTAGCTGAGTACCAAGATACATAATCTACATTCATCAACTCAGTTAAAGAGTGTGTTGACATCAACATGCAAATTGGGCTTGTTACAACAAACACCAAACAGGCCAATAAAGGAGGCTGGGGACGTTGTCCTATCTAAGTCACACACAAATAACACAGATAGAGATAAAGAGTTTGGCCTTGGCAAGGATACAGTGGTGCTCATAAGTTTATGAACCCCTGCTAAAGTTGACTAAAAAGAGGAATACAAAAATCATCTTTTGGAAATTGATCTTAATGCCTTAATTAAAAAAATAAGGAAAAATCCAACCTTTAAGGACAACAATTTTCTTTGTGAATGAATAATGTATCATAAATAAACGTTCTTCCTTAAAATACAGGGGGCATAAGTATACACACCCCTATGTTAAATTCCCATAGAGGCAGGCAGATCTTTATTTTTAAAGGCCAGTTATTTCATGGATCCAGGATACTATGCATCCTGATAAAGTTGCCTTGGTCTTTGGAATTAAAATAGCCCCACATCATCACATCCCCTTCACCATACCTAGAGATTGGCATGGTTTTATTTCAGTTAGCCTAATAGCTGGTTTGATTTGCATTGAGAGATGATTTTATGGAAAGTACCCCATGCCAATCTCTAGGTATGGTGAAGGGTATGTGATGATGTGGGGCTATTTTAATTCCAAAGGCCAAGGGAACTTTATCAGGATGCAAAGTATCCTGGATCCATGAAATAACTGGCCTTTAAAAATAAAAATCTGCCTGCCTCTATGGGAATTTAAGGAAGAACATTTATTTATTTACGATAGAAAATTGGTGTTGGATTTTTCCTAATTTTTTTAATTAAGGCATTAAGATCAATTTCCAAAAGATGATTTTTTTATTCCTCTTTTTGGTCAACTTTAGCATGGGTTCATAAACTTATGAGCACCACTGTATATAATAGCATCCAATATTCAATAGTACTATATCCGATATTCTTTAAAAGAATTCTAAGAAATAAGATGCATAAGACTAGAGCTATGTCCCAAATCAGGGGCTGCAGCCTTCGGAGGCTACATTCGTAGACCGATTGCGTCACACCAGCGCGACGAAGGCTGTCCCATTTCATTTAGTTTCGAAAGGCTTCTTTAAATGCGGCCACAAATGCTGCCTCCTTTTACAGAATTCGGAGGACCCAACTGTTGTATCCTTCGCAGCCGCAACATTCCCAGCATTCATTTCGGCATTCAATCAGAAGCACATGCAAACACAAACGCTAACAACCAAAATATATATATTATTATTTAATTTTTTTATTTGTCTGCTATTTCATTATTAAATTCACTCAAATATAGGCAGTGTTATGAAAATGTATGGCAAATAAAAAATTTGCTCCAAATTTGCTTCTGAGGGTAGAAGCTCCATAAAGACGCCAGCTAGCTCTGCTGGGCTAGCTAGGTATCTGGCCGGCCAGTCCTGCTCAAAGATCCCGCTGTGAGCTGACGGGAGCTCTGGGTTTCAGAGAAATGATGTTCACACGTAGGCTACATGACCCCCAATTTCCACCAACTGCGTAACGGCTACGGATCCACTCCGGAACGGCGGTGGAGTCAATAGGTTTCCATTAAAGTCAAGTAGACTTCGAAGGCTGTGTCCTCCGAAGGCTGCAGCCCCTGATTTGGGACATACTGTAGCTTAGGTTTCATCATGCTCGTTTGTTCCTGTGCAGTTTGTTCCTGTATGTGCCTTATGTGAGAAAGTGTGTGCTCATGTGTATACTGTGTTCCTGTGTGCAGTGACTAGCTGTGACTCTCACTGCATTGTGGTACAGTGTGTGCTAATAGGTGTAACATCACACTAGGCTTCAGTCCAAACTTCCTCCGCTCTGATACTTCCTGTTTGTAGGGAACAGCCATTTATCCTAGCAGCTCCTATTCTACAACACCGGCACACCGCAATTTTCCTTTATCCAACTTCTTTCCAACATCTGACAGCAGTGGATAAAGTGGATGGTGTTACAAGGAACAAATTTCTGCTGACAGTCTACCCCTGACTGACCCCTTTCCAAAAATAGCAAGGAGGGCAGTTATAGTGTTGGACAGAAAAAGACAGTTTTTGTGTTAATCACAGTCAGTTATAGGAATTAATAAGGGAACATGTGAGGCAAATGGACAAAGTGCAAATCCACAAGGAGATTTAGTCAATAAATGGGTGATGTGGCGGAACAAGGGATGTTTATTTAGATTTTTTTTTTCTGACCGATAGCCAATGCTTATTAACCGATCATTACTCTTTAACCGAAAAGCAGGCAGTCCCAGTTCATCCGTCCGGGAGGCTCGGACGTACTTTCAGCGTTCTGTGGACAGCTGCGGACTTGTAGCCATGATGTTGTTCTTATTGTCATGGACCCTCTGCCTGGCATACTCTGTGTGTTAGACGACCCTCATCGATATAGTGGCATGTGTCACCAGTTCAGTAGAGCGCCACGAATGTAGCAGAAAGAAATAGCTTGCACTAGCAAGTTAACTAGCACTTAATAGATTGCATAACCTATTTTTCATTTTTATCACGCAACAAAAAGTTTAGTTAGTTTTTACTTTTTTATTTTTGTTTTAATAATATTGTTTTTAAGTGTTTAACTGATCGGTCAAAGTTGTAATTGTCAGTTAACGGTTAATAATTAACATCCCTAGGTGGAACATAAGGAGATTACTGCATGTGGAGACTGATGGAAGGCAGAAAGCCCAGTGTGTATCTCTAAATACATCTGTAATAACCTGATTCACATCAGTTATTTTGTTTGTTTTTTCCCTCTTATTATTTTCATTGTATATGTTAAATATGTGGGTTATTGATAAGATGCATAACTTTTATTTGGTTTATGTCAATGTGCATTACATTTATTGAAATCAATAAGTGTTATTCTGTTCGGACAGTTATTTGCAGTTAATAATATTTTTTACTTATATATAATTATTTACTTTAGAGATGACCTGAGTGAGTTTGATTTCCTGTTGACCTCGGTGTAATCACGCGAAGAAGAAGGAGGAGAGGGGAGAGAAAAAAGGAAAAACATGAGGGTGTAGAATAGAGCAGAGTTGAGCAGATAGTGAGAGACAAACCATATAGCCTAGCGTTTTAATATGTATTTTAAATACATAGGACTGTGAACTGTTTTCCCCATTACTCTACGAGTGTGAGTCGGCACAGTTTACTGCTGGCCAAGTGCAGTTTTATTGGACTAGCCAGCTTGGCTAAACCGCTGCCATTGCCGGAGAGACGACGGGTCGCATTCTTCGCCTGCGCACACGGACCAGAGCGGAGACTGTGGTTGGGAGAGGTTTCAGAGGTTGATGCGGAGGTGTTGCTACGGCGGGTCTGCTGCTCATCGCTTCTGTGCGGACTGAAACGGGTCTGGAGAGAGGATGCGGTAGGAACTGTTCTCATTCTACACACAGCATTGGAGGTAGGCCTACTGATGGCCTCGCTTTTCTTTTCTCAACATGGCATCATGACTTTGCGTAAACATACACGCCACTTTCCTCAAGCCAAATGGTGTGTTATCTGTGCGCATTTTGAGCTATCCACGTGTATGTCTACGCTGTATACAGCGGATGTAAATGCATGTTATCGCAAGAACAACGTCACACGCGTGTGAAAAAAAAAAAATGTTGGGTTTAGGGAAAGAACATTGGGAAAGGCTTTAGTAACACTAAAAAAAAACCCCGACAAAAACACGACGGTGACCAACGTCACACACTTAGGAAAACAATAAACGGTTGGGTTTAGGAAAAGAACATTGGGAAAGGCTTGATTAAAAAAAAGATCTAAGGAGGCCAAACAGCGTTGATAAACACGCTAAAAAACGATTATGCGTCTTGATAACGCAAAAACGGCATATGAATTGGCGTGTCACACATGCGGCACTTAGTGAGATCAGTCTGCTTCTCTTCATGAGCTCCAACTTTAAGCGCACCAACGAAACTTAATGCAAGCCTGTTAAAAGAACGAACTAAAACAAAGAGTGCACTCAGGTAAAAAAATACTAAGAACTAAACGGCCCTGGTCTTTCTGTTTACTAGTTTATGTTCATATTGTGATTTCTCTGTATTAATGAGAACTAAATCCTGCATTCAGTGAATACAAAACTGAACAGGGATACTGTGTTTGTGTTGTTTCTCTATATACTGTAAACCTAGATGGGTTAATTCATATATATTAAACATTGTTAATATTGCTTTTTTGGTTATTAAACCAGAATTGTTCTCCTAGCCTCTCATTAGTTACTAAAGTCATAACGAGAGTCATAGCTTACCCTAGACAGATTTATTATACACTGAGATGTCTCTTTCACCATTTTACCAAATATGTAGTCCAAGGGTGTAACACTGTGATTGCTGCATAAAGTGTTTCTCATATTACGAGCCTATGGTGAAAGGGTTACACATGTGATTAGACAATTATGAGTAAAGATTAGAACTGGGGATGTAAAACATAAGCAGTTAGAGAGGACATGTATTTTCTGCCAAAAATCAAGAGTTACTCTTAGGAAAGGCTTCAAGATTACTCTAAGTATGAACATAAGGATGTTTATGCATACGCACATTAAGAGGAAGCATATCATTTGTTTGTAAGGGGTGAACTCAGCTGAGTGAAACTGCTCTTGGGGATGTGTATGTTGTTGTTCAGAAAAGAGGGTTTGCATTAACATAAACAACTTACAAAATGAACAAGGAAAAAGGCCCAAGGGCTCCTATTGGCTACACGAGGTATGGACTGGAGCCGAACAGCTTTAAGCAGAGCTCCCTTAGTATCCTGATGGCACAGAGAAAAAGGTTAATTTTGATTAGGCACACAAGCACGCCTATGCACAAGGAGGGAGACTGTCTTTCAGATTGACAGGTTCCATTGTGGGTGGGCTGTGGTGAATTTGCATGTGCTGTCACAGTGTTTTCACACAACTTAACCTGTATTCCTCCCTCAGAAATGGCGCAGAGCTGGGAGAGAGGGGGCCTGATGAGGTGGAACACTTGTAAACGTCTCCTGTTTGAGGAGCAACAATCTCTAGGGACTCCTCTCTCTTCACTCTCTGCACTGAGAGAGAGAGAGAGAGAGAGCGAGAGCGAGAGTGTGTGTGTGTGTGTGTGTGTGTGTGTGTGTGTGTGTGTGTGTGTGTGTGTGTGTGTGTGTGTGTGTGGAGTACTAAGGTATTGAAAGCTTGCAGCAGTACGTTCATGTATTCTGTTAAGTTTGGAAAGGTGGAAATTATAATTTTAGTGGCGGTGACCACATTTTGCAATTATTCAGAGTGGGTGTCTGCGATCTGAAGTATATGGCATTTTTTAAAAGCAGCAGTGAGCCCCGGGCCACTGATGAGCTTATCTTGTCAGGTGGGCATGTGCACCGGTGATTGTTGGGAGGAATTAAGAGAGGGAAGAGGTTACAGTGTGACGAGAGGAGAGAGCCAGAAGGATGGAGGCAAGTATTGTTAGCACAGTTTAGTGTTAGGGAGATAAAACAGGGGGGATAGAAATAAAAGGCTCTTCAGATAGATTCAAAAGAGTAGAGGGCAAGATTGCTTTGCTATTTCTAACCACTGAATCAGTGTTTATCGATTTCACTAAATCAAAGCAATATTTTAGCTTGTTTGCAAAGAAAACTCCTGCACACTGTCTGACTTGCAAAAAAATATATCAACATGGCATCATGACTTTGCGTAAACATACACGCCACTTTCCTAAAGCCAAATGGCCAAAAATGATCTGTGCGCATTTTGAGCTATCCACGTGTATGTCTACGCTGTATACAGCGGATGTAAACATACACACCACGTGGCGTTGCCACGTGCCGTGTTATCGCGAGAACGTTACGCGCGTGTAAAAAATGAATAAAAAGGTTGGGTTTAGGGAAAGAACATTGGGAAAGGCTTTAGTAACACTAAAAAAACGACAAAAACACGATGGTGACCAACGTCACACGCTTAGGAAAACAAACGGTTGGGTTTAGGAAAAGAACATTGGGGAAACGGCGCCAAACGGCGTTGATAAACACGCTAAAAAAAGATTATGCGTCTTCATAACACGCAAAAATGGCATATGAATTGGCGTGTCATACATACGCCACTTAGTCTGAATATATAGCAGGTTCTGGACCATCTTCAGGCAAAAAGATGGTCTGAAGATGGTCTATACCGAAACGTTGCATACTATTAAACTAACTTCTTTTTTTTTGTAAGTCAGACAGTGTGCAGGAGTTTCTTTGCAACTTTTGACCTGCTTGTCCCCCTCCGACGCACCTGTCTCATGTTGTAGATGAAAGTATTTTTCTGTATGAAGATTTAGCTTATTAAAATGTTGACATTTGACCTGAGTTTTCCTGAGACACATGAGAGAGACTTGCAAGATAGAATGAGCAGCATCTCCTTGGCGTGACTCATCCTGCAGTTTGCTTTCATAATTTAACAGCTGTATCAGAAGCTGTTCCCTCTGTATTTTTAAACAAAAATATCAGAAGTTACAATATGACACAAGGGAGGCACAATCATCCAACAATCAAGACTAAGATAGTGGCCTTCAGAGGTCATTGCGCCCCTTATACTCAACTGAACTAATTGGTTTGAAGGGAGTATCCATGCTCTCAGTAGCAGTACTAAAACTCCGGACCCTCAACTCTTGTTTTCAGTGTTTCTGAGAGTAACAACAAGCAGAAAGACAAATAAAACTTTTCGGAAGCACCGTGCTGTGACCCCACCATCAGACTCCCTAAGTTTCTGTCCCTAACTATTATTGGCTGACTCAAACACAAACACTCAGCATACAGTAAATGTCCTCCTACTCAGCCCTTCCTTTCATCCTTCCTTTAACAACATGCATAAACAAATTCAAAGTGAACTCAATTCCCTCCCTGAGTCATGTCCACCATATGGCCCGAGAAAAAAAAAAGTTTTAACATTCAATTTCCATTCCAGCACATTCATTAGTATTCATGAATATGCAAATCCAACTGTCCCATTTGCCATAACGATGCAGGCTCCCACTGGGAGGTGTCAGCGTTGTCAGGGGAGAAAAAAAGCCATCGCCCTTCCGGTTGCTGGGGCAGTGCGTGTGTGTGCGTGTGTGTACCTCAAACAGATGCTCCTGTATATTTATGACCCGCTTGATTGCTGTCTCAGAGCGCTGGGAATTAAACTAGTCCCATAGCACCATTCATACAAAATCACACACACACACACACACACACACACACACACACACACACACACACTTATGTCCACTGTCTTACACACACACACTATGTCCACTGTCTTACACGCACGCACGCACACACACACACACACACACACACACACACACACACACTTATGTCCACTGTCTTACACACACACACACACACACACACACACACTTATGTCCACTGTCTTACACGCGCACACACACACACACACACACACACACACACACACGTCGACTGTCACACACACACACACACGTCCACTGTCACACACACACACACACACACACACACACACACATCCACTGTCTCACACACACACGTCCACTGTCACACACGTCCACTGTCACACACGTCAACTGTCACACACGTCCACTGTCACACACACACACACACACACACACACACACACACGTATGTCCACTGTTTTACACACATCCACTGTCTTACACATACACACTCATGTCCACTGTCTTATACACACACACACACACGTCCACTGTCACACACACACACACACACACACACACACACACACACACACACACACACACACACACACACACACACACACACACAGGATAGGACTTGAAGGACTTGTGAACAACCTGCCAGATCTAAAGCTATAAAGTAAGATGCAAAGTAAATACAAATCCCTCATGTGAAAATGAAGAGTAATGAATGAAATGAAGAGGTGACAGTGTCAAAGGCAAGCTGATCTACAATATACAGTGGCTCACCCTGTACTGTGGAGGGAACAGGAGAGAGACATGGGGACACACGCATACAGAGTCAACACATATGCAAAGTTTCTCTGTAGGAAGTAGCTGTGTCAGCAGCTCTAGTGGCACACTGCAAAATGAAGGGTAATCTCTAGGTAGAGAGTGCTTAGGGCGCGGAAATATAAACACACTCACAACCGCTCTGAGGGAGTGTAGGGGGGAGAAAGAAAGCAGCTGCTAAATGCTTCAGCACAGTAAAAAGGGACTCACAGTGGACACAAACTTGACAGGCTTTCTTGCCGAGCCAACACGCCACGGAGTCTATTCATAACTACACTGGATGCCAAAATGGAGAGGCACTTATCTACAATACAGACAGGAAAATGAGCCGGCGAAGAGGGAGGAGGAGGATGGATTGGGTATGACAAAGCTTGGATCTTCATAGTGATGGTGTAAGCCAAAGAAAACTGAATTTGGCGCGCAGGAAAATGTGAGGTTTGTAACGAAAAGAAAAACAACTTCAAATCCCACTCGATGCTCGTGCAGGCCAGCTGAACTTTTGGAAACCTTCGCACAGCCTCATACAACAGCCTTGTAACACACCTGTGGTTGCTTGACAATGTGGGTTCCTGTTTGTGTCCTTTGGGACATGTTTGTCCTCCTCCACCTGGGCACCATTAAATAAACAGGGCAAAAAGTGTTTACTGGCAATCCAACAGCCTTTGAAATGTGCAGATTTTTATTTTGTTTACCTTAGTGAACAGAAAAATGCACAGCAGGATGGATATACTACACTGTTTCCCCATGTACAGTAGCATTGAGCATTTATTCCATCGAACTCCACCCATTTTCATTTATATCTTCCTTTCAAAAGTCTGTGGGAAACTTGAGAGCAGATCATACATGTGAATCTGTGAAAAACACTGTAATAGACTGTACATCGACCTCAAAAACAAAAAATGACTATTCACAAGAGATATTGGTATTTTGTTTTGTAAGCAAAGCTCTTTTAAGACACAGCTTCAGTAATACCCTACAAAGTATTTCTCATAGCAGCAATCATTTTCACTTCTTCCAAATTATAGAGAGACAAACTGGAACCCAAACAGAAATGTGTGTTGGTTCTGTCAATTTATATTTGGAGTATTTTGCATTTTATAGTATTCTTTTCTCCATTTCACCATCACAAAGTCTTAATCTGATAACTGCAGGAGCTCCAGGAAAAAGAAAGACTCAAAGTGTATTTTAAAGAGACAGGGAGTGTCTCTGAGGGTGGCAGGCGATGTGACACTGGGGATATGACATGGCTGTGGTTAGGTGCATCATAACCAGATTACTGCTATGGCAGTGGATATATGGAGACAGATGACAATGGCTTCTGTAACTTTATTTGCAGCTGTACATTTAGGTCTTCATAGATGACTCCCTTCCCTGCAGAGTGACTGTAGAGGAACATCAATCCAACTTTACACAGAGCACCTCAATGCAAACTGTTATTACACTGTAAAAAGTTAATGATGTCCGTTAAATATACATGCTAACATTTAATTTAAACCATACAATTTCCCAGAGGGAGGAGAATATAGTCCCACTGTTCGAGCAGCCCAGTATGTCACTGTGCAATATTGGACAATGAAAGAACTAGCCAATACAAAACTTTATAATATCACTGTAAAATGCTTATATTGAGCCAATATAAAACAATATTTTTAATACAACTTGATATGTTTTTAGTTATTTTATTTTTGTTATTTGTTTTTAGATATAATTCTAAAGTATTTTTTCAAGCACTAATGAGCTTATTTGAATATAAATTAAAATACTTAATGTTTATTAAGTGGTTGTAATAATTACATCCATGTATTTTAACTTTTTCTGTTTGTACTCCCACATTATCACTGCTGGATTCAGTATATGCTACTGGTGCAATGAAAGCTGCAATCCACAGCTACAGGGCAAACATACCGTCTTTAAAAAAAAATAATTTCAAACTAGACAAAGCCAAGTAAAGGAATACATCACAGACTATCCTGCTGTTTTAAATCTATTCTGGCACAAAGGCAGAGCAAAATGTAATTTGCCAAAGTCGGCTTTGTTGTATTTGAATGTTATGCATTATGGTTGTGTACTGTAGCCTGGTTATGCTGTGGTGCATTGATCGAGTTATAGGAAGAAAACATGGTGTTCCGCTGAGGAGGTTTGAATGAAAATAGTCTGTGGTTATTGACAAGAGGAGGAACACACACACACACACACACACACACACACACACACACCTGAAATTACCATACATCATTCATGACTGCACTACAATCAATACCCAATTAACATGCTCTAAATATGGCCCATGCAGCGAACACACACACACACACACACACACACACACACACACACACACACACACACACACACACACACACACACACACACACACACACACACACACACTATCCACATATGACAGCCTATTCCATCTAACCAGAAGGATTTGTCGGCTGTAAGTCAGTAGGTGTTGGACTGTGCGTGGAGGTCTGGCTTTCCTCAGTGGAGAGCAGAAGTAGAATAACACATCTCCGCTTTGTGAAAGCTTGACGGGTGTTACCGACTAATTATTCCCCCAGCTCCTTCCTGCAGTGTCACGGCTATAGTTTCCCCCTCTCAAACAGCTGCTCTGCTAATTACCTCTGGTGGCATGTACTGTGGTCTCTCTCTCTCGCTCTGTCTGTCTCTATTACCCAGTCTCTCTCTCCGTCTCCATATTGTCACAGTTAAGACATAGGGACACCAAGCTGAGGACCATCTAATAATTCTATCCCACAGAGAAGTCGGGTTATTCTGCCAGTATGTGACAGTATAAGCAACGCACACTAGCAGCGGGACTCAACAGTGTGACGTGGAAGCTCAAACACTCTGTAGAAACACATTTTAATGATTAATTATCCTGGCTAAGATGGAATGGACTTACTTTTGGGTGACTTTGTGTGTTTGTCACTATCTGTGTCAACGCTTTTGTGTCTCCCGTTTGTGTGAGCTGACTGCGGTGACAAGCTAAGGCGACAGGATTAGCGTGCCCCGGCCTGTCATTCAAATAGACAGACGCACACACAGACACATAAGCCCTGACGCACACAAGTTTACACACAGACCCACAAACACAACGTACACAAGGGAGCGAGTAGGGACACATGCAGGTTAATTGACTTCTCTTTAGCTGTGATGTATTCTGATGTAGTCAGCACATTCAGAGGAGAAAGCAGGGGGTGGGGAGATGCTACAAGGATGCCTCTCTGTGTCTCACTCTCTATCGGCCTCTCCGACTGTCTTCTTCTCTGAGATGGCTTGTGTCAGAGGGATTATTAGACAGGACACGGCCGTGGTGTGAATATAATAATGAAGTGTACAGGAGAGAGGATTACACTATCCTAACTCTCCCATTGGTCTAATCCAGGTTCGCACATTTGCATAACCCACCTGAGTACTGCATGCATCCCATCAGCACTGATATGGATACAACAAGCAGCAAGTGCACGCTGTTTACACTAACATAAGAAAAGAGAATTGAGAATTGCTGGTTGGGGAATTGCAGCGGCGCCTTTGTAGCTGAAATAATGCTGAATCAGATGGTGCGGTTTGCGCTGTGATACACTATCACTCGTGAGTTTGGGGAGTTTCAACAGTTTCAAGTGAAACTGTACTTAACAACACAGGGGCTGGGTAATAAGCATAAATATCATTTGAATTACATGCCGACAATGAGGAGATTATTATTTTTTCAATAATAAGAGAGCAGGCTATGCAGTTGTTGATACAGTACATAGTTATTTAGCATCTGTGCCACTCACTGATTTCAATAGAGGCTATTATACAGTAGTCTGCAATGTTGGCATTTATGTAGTAGAGGAGGGAAAGGGATGGTTCATGGCGGTTTTGAAAAAGGACTCCAAACAACCCAAGAGATTCTGTGAGCATTCTGTGACTAGAAGATTTGCACAGTAAGCTGGTAATTGAGCTCTAAATTTTGTTGGGTTTTAAACTGTAAGACCCGCCAGGCGGGCTATCCTATAGCCTTTAGAGTTATGGAGGATGTAAAAATCCATACCTGGAGACTTATCATAAACAGTCCAGCTCTCAGTGAGGCCTAAAACAGGATAGAGAGTGTCACACTCCGTCGTCACAGTTAGCCAGCAACAGCATCTGCACCATTCACCTCTCTCCATTACCTGCATTCCATTCCCCCTATCCATCCATTCATCTGTCTATCCATCCTCACCTCATCTCCACCCTGTCAAAGCAGCAGGGCTGTATGTCAGCCCAGCATGCTTCTGCTCGTGTGTGTGTGTGTGTGTGTGTGTGTGTGTATTAGTGTATGTGCATGTATGTCAGGGCAGCAGCTGTATGTCATGGCCATCTCCTGCCTGCAGAAACATGTTATTGATTGGATGCATGTGCCGGTACACTATAGCTAGCCATGACTGATCACATACTGCACAGCCTGTCATGGTCAGGGCTGTCGTAGCAATAGAGAGGACTGGCAGAGGAAGCGATAAGAAGTAAGGGAAGAAGAAAGAAGAAAATGGCTTAAAGGTTAGTTCACCTACTGTAAATAACAAAAAAGTGTATTGAGCCATGCAGATTGTTTCCGTTTTATTTGCAGGTTTTAAGATATTTAGCTTTAAGACCTCTGCTGTGTACACTTTCTTTAAAAAATAAAATGTAAACGGTTGACGTTCTATGGACCATGCTGAATAAACAGGACTTTTTTTGGAAAGACACATTGCTCTCAAAACAAATTCTATCAATCTATAACAGCTTAGAGTTTCATAGGCAGATACCTTAAAAGCTAGGCACATATAACTAAAACCATCTTGTGTGGCTCAATGCCACGACTGCTGAGAAAATATGTTTGGTTTTTTTGGCTTTTTTTACTTAGATGAATTCTTTCAGAAAAAAATAAGAAGTAGGAGGAGAAAGAAGGGAATTACAAAGCAAAGCAAGAGTGTGAGGGAGTGAGAGTAAACAGGAGGAGGCATGCTGATATGAGGTGGTGCACTCAGACAGAGGCTGATAGGCCTGAAGGTGAACCAATCAATTATTCTCCACCGTCAATAATTCAGAGTAGACCAGGGGCTCTCTCTGCATGTGTGTATGGAACACACACACACACACACACACACACACACACACACACACACACACACGCGCACACGCACACGCACACGCACACGCACACGCACACGCACACGCACACGCCAGCCCCAGTGCCCTGATTTGATTTAAGATGACCAGTCAATGTGGATCCAAGGCTTCAGAGGGCCGAGGCTTTAAATTATTGCTCGGCTTAAAGACAGAGAGGGAGCAATATTTTCTCCCTCCATGGCAAAGCCGTCTTATTCCAGCTCCCTCTCTTTTCAATCCCACTACTCCTTTCATCTTGCTCTTGGTCACTTCCCTCTTGACGAATTCTAAGAGCCAGCAATGAAGGAACACAGTCCCCCCCCCGCTTGCACCTTTGCTGTTTCGCACTATGCTTCCTCTCAAAATCTCCTTCTTTTCCTGTTTCTTACCTGTTCTCCCTCTCTGTCTCTTTCCCTTGCTGTGTCTTTGTCCTTCCCTCTTCACACACACACACACACACACACACACACCCATTGCACACTCGCATGGACACACACACTATCCATTTCTCTGTAATTGAAAAGATGCCCTGGCTGTTTGCCACACGACCAAAATGGATCAGATGGCAGAATATCCCTGAGGTTGTACATCTCCAACAGAGTGAATTAAAGAGAAAAACCTCTCTCTCTCTCTCTGCCACACACACACACACACACACACACACACACAGACACACACACAGTGAGTAAGGCTGACTGTGCCATTCCTAATGTCCCAGCTCTCTCCTTTCTTTGTTCCAGCCCTCTATTACAATATGAATGGGCCTGTTAAAGTAGAATTGGACCATTTGTCTCGTGTGAGTTTCTTCTTCCCGACACAAGGACTAGAAAATTACTCCTCAGCTATTCAATAACAGGCAACAGTCTGAGGTCTCCGTGATGAAAGCAGGAGAAAAAAAATGATTTTCTCCTTTGCTGAGATGACAGAGAGAAAAGCTATAACACAACATCAGTCATCAACAATCCACATCTCCGCAAACAACAGCAAATAGTCAACTACGAGTCAACCCAACTGAAATCATCCCAGTTCATCTTTTCAGCTTTTCCCCCTCAGTATTTCTAGTTTGTGTGACAGCAGGGTGAGATCTGTGTCTGTGTGCATTTTTGATGGCTGGAAGAAAAGACTAAGACTGGTCTTGTGACAGAGTGACATAAGTGAGTGTGTTGAGCTTTGAATCACAATAAATTAAAAAAAAGGACTATAGAGATAAAAATGAAAGCATCGTATCACTACGTGAGAGAGCTAAATGTGGGAGTAATAACTCAGCGCCTCACAACCACCACCTGGCAGCTTTGCATTGTTTATGTTATTTAAAACACAAGCCAAAGGCAATTAAAAAATGGTGTGCAACCATGCATGTCAGTCATGATGAGCAGCAGGATACCAACAACCAGGAAAAGGGTTGGCTGATATAAATTAAATTCATATCTCATATGTCAATAATAATTGATAATCAATGCAGTGAACTGTGTTCCACTTTCTTCACTTAACAATAACTCGCTTTATAGAATTGTGTTTCAGATTGTGATTAATAACAAATAAAAATAACTGACAATTGTTAATATTCAGTTATTACCCTGCCTTACTGTTCAAAATATTGTATCAGTTTATCAGAATATTCTGTATTGTGTTTTTTTTAATTCCAGTATATTTTAACTGTACGACAGCGTATTAGGGTAATATTCCGAGATCAAAGTCATACATTTACGAGAAAAAAATGTAATATTCTGAGATTAAAGTGATATATTTACAAGGGGGACTCAAAATGGAATCACCATATTATCATAGACACCCAGACTTTGAAGAGACACTGCCGTGAATAGTGCTCCATCCGAGTTTGGGCTTTTTGTTTTAATAGCTTGCAGGCGCTAGAAAGGGTTCTTTTCAACATGTATATTTACACTTGTGTTCTCTGGTGCCATTATTACTGTAAGACCTTTGCTTTACACTAGTGACTGTCTTCACAGCCATCTGATCCATCTGCATCTCTAACTGGAATGATGATGTCACTGTCAAGCCAATTGTGCACAACAGATCCACTGGTTACATTTTGTGCAACCAGCATGTGCACGTCAAACGTAACTTTTGATCAAATTCTCTTCTACACAGTTTCTTCTGCGTGTTGGAGACTGGTGCATTGAAAACTTTTCACACAGCTCCACGAAAAACTATGAATCACTTAAAACTTCTCGCTCCGCTTGGAACTCCCTCAGGATGTCTTACTTTCACCCGGTGTCTCCATCCTAAAAAACAGGTAACTAAGGTAACAGCTGCAGGTGTCATGTTTTTTTAAGGCTGGCCTGGAGCGTCACATTTTTTATTATGCTACAATAGACTACAGGTAGCCTTTGTATGGCTAGGATGAGCAACATGATGTGTTAGAGGTGGTTCATGTTCAGAACTAAAAACCACAAATCTGCGGTGGAATATCCAGTAGGGCTGAACGATTAATTGCATTTGCAATAATATCGCGATATGTTAAAACGCGATTTCCTAATCGCAAAGGCTGCGATTTGGTCACGTGACTCACGAGAGCAAATCAGTCTCACTCCGCAGAGAAAGCATCAACTTAGCACTCTAACGCTACGTCGTACCTTGAGCTGATTTCTGTCATTCAAACAACTCTGAGTTGTAGTTTAAAACTTTTACAGCCATTTTAATAAAATGAAGGGTAACATGCAGTTGATGGAGACAGGCACGCAGAACTGAAGGCTTGGTTAGCAACGATTAGCTCTGATTAATAGTTAGCTCCAGTTAGCTAGCTCCGTTATAAAGATATGGAGTGGAGGAGACTGCCGCGGCGAGGGGTAACAACCAGACTCTGATAAATGGCGTTCGGGGAGCTTTCACAGCAGCGTGGCCGCGTTGTTTCAGTTAATCTCACGACAAGACCAGCAGCATGCTACTGCTAACATAACGTTAGTGCAACGTCGACGCTGTTATGCACGCAGCACGCAACTTCATGAGGGGGAGGGGCTGGAGGCAGCTGCTCTGTGTGCGCTGTAAAAAAAAAAAAAAAGTACACCGTTGTATATATACATATATACTATACTTTACTTATTTAACTGTCTAGTAAAGTTCAAAAGACATTGTTTAAAAAGTGCAATCCACGTTTACATATGTTTATTACAGTAAATAATAATTAAATAATCTAAATACTACTAAGTGTGGTAAAGCCACATATTTGTTTTTATATTTCTGCAATCTGCACTTTAGTTTGTGTGATTTGTTTCTGACTTTCATATGAATGTTTACACCAGGCTTGGTCAGTGCTCAGTATACTACTGTGACTGAAGTAGTTAAATAAAAGATGTCATTCATATAAATTCATGCATCACCTAATTTCATCATCACATCCAGGCCTGGCCTCCAGGAAAGAACAGTTTGTTTAATCTATCTAATCTTGTGTTGTTCATTTAGATTATTTTTCAAAAATCGTTCAGCCCTAATATCCAGTTTACAAACTCATGCTATGTAAGTTGAGACAGTGGTACCCCAGGTCTCATTCAGGTCAGTGTACAACATAACCTCATAACCTTTCCAGGGAGAGGAGTACTTCAACTTTGACTGTTAAACTGTACTGCCTGCAGAATTTCTCTCCTCAATTGAGTGTTCATTAAATGCTTCTGTGTAATTCATCAAGGTCTCCTGAATCTTCACATATGGGAAATGAGTTGTGCTGCTCCTGAGTTTTTCCTTAACACAATGTAAATAACTGATAGAAGCAATGGCCAAAATAAGATCTAAGTCACTTCAAAACAGTATTTTATTCTAGGCTTTATATATAGCATATACCAATACAAGGCTATTTTTTGAGTGGAAATGTGTGTGTGTGCTGTGTACACATTTAACAACATTAGAGCAGTGGCCTTCTGTGTCTCGGTTAAGCAGACAACAGGTCTGATTGGATTAAGACACTCTACAGTGGATTAGTCATGTCTGGTGTGATGCTGGACAGATGGGGTGTGTGTGTGTGTGTGTGTGTGTGTGTGTGTGTGTGTGTGTGTGTGTATTTAAATCTCATAACTGAATGTATGTGTGAGTTTAATCTCATAACTGTGACAAAGGGGTTTTATCAGAGCTAGTGTACGTGAATGAAATACCAGGATAAATACTGATGCTATAATGGAGATTGGCAGCTCATTTAGTTAGTAAATGTACCAAACATCCACCACTAAGCTGAAAATGCCTCCTAATTGCCATAATAAATAGCTGTGAGTAATGTAGGCCAGCACTGTCCTAATGTGTACTTGTATATTAAATGACCATCACTGAGGATCATCAAACATCGTAAAGAATGTGAAAAATGTCCCTCTGAGTTCATCAAACGCAGGTTTAGTTGTCATAGTGAAAAATATGTGTATGATGTTGGTTTTAATAACTCATAAAACATGATAATTGACTCAGTTTGGGGTTCATGGTACAGGCTATAATACCTCCTGACTCTACTGTAGACAGTAATGTTTGACAAAACACTGTATAGGCCTAATTTACAACTTTGTAGAATGCCGTTGTTAGCTCTCTCCTGCAGTTTATGTTTGCAATCTTACCCACATTATCGGCCCAGCTTTTGGCCACACCACGCCAGTGTTGGGCAAGTTACTTTTAAAAAGTAATTAGTTACAGTTACTAGTTACTTCTTCCAAAAAGTAACTAAATTAGAATATTCAGTTACAAATTATGAAAGTAACTAGTTACTTCAGAAAGTGACTATTGCGTTACATTCAAGTACATTTTTAAATGCTCAGATGTGACCCCACCTCCACCCCTCTTTAATGGAACTTAAAACACATGCATATTCAATTATTTATGATAAGTCTGAATATTATAATGAAATGGACACTTAGTACAATACATTATTAAGAGAAAAAATGTACACAAATATAAACTATTTTAATGTTGCTGTGGGACAAAGTGAGACTAGCCTCCAATCAAATGCCATGTATGTAGATATTATGTTTATATAGTGGATCGATACAAATAACACAACACCTCAACAGGCCACAACTTGGCAAAATTAAATTATGCTTGTTAAGCACTATACCAAAAATAAATAACAAATATATACACTCTTTGTAGTGCAAATAATGTAAGTGGCCTGATGTTTATACTTGTGCTGGTGTGTGCGTCGAGCTGGCGTGTGTGTGTGTGTGTGTGTGTGTGTGTGGGGAGTAGGTGATAGAGCGAGGGAGAAGTGAGAGAGTGACGGCGATTAGCTTTCGAGCGAGTAGCGACTCCAGAGTCATATAGTGAGAGAAACAAAGTGTCTCCCCTGTGTTTTCTGACCACGGTGGAAAATCTATAGCAGGAAAAGTTAACCCTCTCCTTGATTTCATAACGCCATACCTGTCTCTCTCTCGTTGACTGACTCGCTTGTGTTGTTCTTGTGTGTCCGACTATGCATGCTTTCGAACACCCGCCCAACTCTACCTCTGATTGGCTTAACATTACATTTTACTCAACCTCAGCCAATCGTCAGCATGTATGCGGTTGTGTCGTGCACTGCCCACTAACCAAGGAAGAACAGTAAAAAAAAGTCTTTGCCTCTTGGCTCAGACTCAGAGATCTAGTTGGTCTGATGGAAAAAACAGCTTCAAATATAGTAACGCGCCACATTTTTTGGCAGTAACGGTAACGGCGTTATTAAGATGGGAAGAGTAATCAATTAGATTACTCATTACTGAAAAAAAGTAACGCCGTTAGTAACGCCGTTATTTATAACGCCGTTATTCCCATCACTGCACCACACAAGTACATTTTAGTTTTTGTTGGACAGTACATCACATTTTGTCTTTGTAACGGTCACATGGTTGTCAATGTCCTATTAATTAGGTTGCAAATGTCAATAGGGCAGGTCTTATGTAATATGAGCCGGTTAGAAGCAGGGCCGAGGCAAAAGAAGACAGTTGGTGTGCAGCAGGTTAGGAAGAAACTCCTTTTGTTCAGACCTAAATTAATTGAAAATGCACGGTTGACAACGCACTAGAGGACAACCAGGCCCAGCCCCCGTTTATCGGTGTTTTAAGCCCCCAACGTCTCCTTCCAGGTTAGGGTTAGGGTTAAGGTTAGGGTTAGGTGCCTTGAAGTCAACGGTTGCAGCGCTGCCTGGAAGGAGTTTTTGCCCATTGCTTACACACTAAAAACCAATGCTTAGACCAAAGCCTCAATACCTAAACTTCTTGTAGCATACCTTAAACACAGTGTAACCATAGCTTAAACACACTGTCAACTTTGCACTTTGTTTGCAATTCTATAACACATTTATTGCGAAACACTACACACGTTTTCTTACATTAGACACTTTCTTCAAAAACGAAATCTCCTGTTGTCATTGGGAAAACACTCTGTTCAAAATGCAAAACTCATCTGGCAATTGTAGGCACTTACATACAGACCTGAAAACACTTGCACAGAAAACAGAACACCAATCGGTCTGAGCCTTAGCACTCCAGATAGGCCTCAGGTAAGCCATTCTGAGAACTTTGCAAGCATGTCAGAGTAAGAGGAGGACAAAGAGAGAGAGGAGTTGGACGTGGAAGAGACATCGCCTGTGATGTTGACGAGGTCTTGTGGCCAGATCCCAACAGAAGGCGGGATCCATAAGCCCCCCCCCCACCACACACGCACACATATGCACACACACGCACACACACGCACACACAAACAAAACAAGTATCCCAATAGCAATTTATCCAGTAATTGTTTGGGTTTTTTTTTACAGTTTTTCTCGATTGCTTTGACACAGCAGTCAACTCAAACTCCACATTTTTCAAAACAGTTAACACACAGGCTGAAACAGTGGCACTCATGGTCAAAATGACACATTTTGTTTGCAAAAGGCTCTAACCGTGCCAAAACATTTAAAATATGCTGCAAAAGAAAATTTTGCCTTCAAACAACACAACTTGCAAACAAGTGTATGAGCTCTTCCAATCAACCATTACACAGTGGACAACAAAATACAAAATACAGTACTCAGTGCAAATCAGTGCACCATTGCTTGTCATTGTGGCCTATTAGTACGTAGCTTTTCATGCCAGTGACATTTGTTGATAAAGTTGCCTTCTTGCAAAGAATTGGATCCAGAATCAGAAATGCTTTGATGCAAATTTTATTGATTCCATTGATCCTTATTTTGAAGCTGTGGCTGAAAACTGAAATACTGTAAATATTACACAAAATACATGTAAACCAAAATAAAATCTATTAGAGTATAAGAAATTAAGAAAATAAAAATAAGGGAGGTATGGGTCTACCTAATGTAAGATTATATAATCTCTCATTCGAAATGTCTAGAATGATAAAACATTGGAAGGGGATAGATCAGGAGCTGAGCTGGATCAAAATTTAAAGGGAACTAACTAGCCCGTTTGAACCTCTGGATGTCCTCTCACATGGTGTAACAACTTCTGGGCATAATTATTTTTCAAACCCAGTGTTGTCTTATTCTAAAGCAGTCTGGAGAGAAATTCATAAGATATATGGTATTTCGCACTTAAGACAACCTTACGCCTCTCTATGGTATAACCCAGCCATACGTATTGGGAAGAAATCTGTTTATCGGAATCAATGGCTTGTAAGAGGGATAGACAAAATAAGTGACCTGTGTGTGGCGGGAGTGTTCATGTCGTTTGCTGATATTATGCAAAAATATAATCTGGAATATAAAGGTAATTTTTGGAAATATTTACAAATAAGAGACCGTATCACAAAAGGTAAATTTAGTCACAACAAGAATGCATTGATGGAGTTTTATATGAGTAAATGGCTGGGTGTGGTGGTACCTGTAGCACCAAGACAGTGTTTGTTAGGGGACCAAAACAGAAATGTCAAATATATCTAAATATGAACGAGGGGTTTTAAAAGTTGGGATGGTCACAGCTGCTTGAACAATTCTCAGAGTATGGAAGAGTACAGTCGCCCCAGATGTTAAAAAATGGATGGAAATGATGTCCGAAGTTGCATCATATGAACGCATGTTGGCTAGAATTAACAACGAAGAAGAACATTTTAGGAGGACCTGGGAACGTATTTTTTTGTAGGTAGGGCATATGGAAAAAAATTGTAGACATGGTACTGAATGTATATTTTGGATGTTTCAAAAAAAGGAAATGCAGGAGGCCTTTGTATATTGGGGTGGTATGCTGGACATACTGTCTGTTGATGTTGGGGTCAGTGTTTGTTCTTGAGTTTGACTGTATGTTTATGTGTGTATGAAGAAATAAAACCTTTAATGACAAAAAGAAAATAAAAATAAAATCTATTACAGTAAAGTATAAACATCTATTACTGTAGAGTATAAGAAATAGCCACTATTGATACTCAGTCTCTTCTGTCTTAGACCTCTTCCAACCATGTTGGCAAAGAACAACACAGACGCTGCACCTTTAAGGCCTGCAGACTGACTGCTAATTGAAGATTTGTGTGAAGGAGTGTCTAACAGGTGCTTCAGTGATTTCATACTTATGTAGGTAGTTTCTAATAGTTAGGACCAGATGGTTTCTGTTTGGTTACCATAGCTAAAACAATGGAGTTTGGACTGCTTGAATGACATCCGTGTTAACTGGTCTGCAAAAGGGTGGGGAAAATGTGTCAATCCAATGAGAAAGGGTTAACACATTTGCAAGAGGTGTCTTCTGCTCTGCTGAGACAGTGATGATGAAAACCGAGTGGATCCCAGTTTCTTTAAGCAGGTCAAAGCAATCAAGAAAAACTGTACTTTTGTTTTGTTGCTAAATTTGATGATTTGTGATTCTATTTTTCTTTATTTCTGTAAGAATGTTTGTTCTTTGTAAAAACTCTTGTTTGATTACTGCAGAAATTCTACTTCTGAGTTTCACAGAAGACTGAGTCTGAGAATATGACAATAAAAATAGAAACACAAAGACTGCAGTGTTTTCTATAAAGCCCATCAGTGTGTTGCTGGTGATATGAAAGAGAAATTCAAATGGTGCTTGTGTGTATGGTTTTGTTGCAAGAATTTCATTTTTAAAAAGGAGTGTTAAGTTTTGATTGCAGTGTTTCATGTTGTCATAGATATGAGTTGTTAATCTCCAAGTGCTATGTTTGATTGGCTTGTGTGTAGAGTTTTGACATAATGAGCCAAATTCTGCAAAAAGTGTGTAAGCAATAGGCAAAAACTGTAAAACACCATCGAGCCCAGCCCCCACCACCCAGTTTGGGTTCAGGTAAGGCCTACATCCTTTCTTTCGCGTTGGCAACTTATGCCACTTTTTATTGCACAAAAGTAGAATTTATAAATCCAGGATAACCGACAAAGCGAGGCTTGACCTAGTCTAATCTGTGCATCCTGGCTTGGTGCGTTTCATGAAGGCCAAGCCAGGCTGAGGAGGAGCGACTAGGTCGAGCCAGGATTAAGTAATTCCGATAGATGTGCGTTCACGGCTTTCTTTAACAGACCGAGAGGTCGATCACAGATTTACTGATGCTAAAATGGAGAATACGCATTGTGTATTCTTTACACAGAGTGAGCAGCAGCTTCATATGGAATTATGACAACGTGAAACATTACAGAAAGCAAGGCAGATGATCACGGACCGACTGAATGCGTAAGTAGCCTAAAACCGCCATACTATTCAAGGAGTTAGGCTAATTATTTGCACAAATGAGCTGTTGTACTCTTTGCCAATTACAACCACTAATCTACAATGCTAGATTGTGATGCGTACATATCTGTCTCTACCTCTCTCGTATGGGCTAAAAGTAACATATTTACTTCCACTGCTCGCTTTTCAGGCAAAGTGTACAACAGTTCATTTGTGGAAATAATTAGCCTACCTCCTTGAATGTTTCCTTTAAGAGCAGTAGTTCATAAATGTATATTTTTAGACTATCATTCAGTCGGTCCGCTATTATCTGCTACGCTTTTTCTCACTGTTTTTTTTTTTTCCCCCTTCTTTACATATTATATGCTTTGCTTCCTTGTAGGCCTATATATGGACATAGAAAAGAAAGACACTGAAGAAATTGGACTCTAAAATCTAGAAACTATAAAGATAAATAAATGATAAATTTAATACACACTTTAAACATGACTGTAACACAGTGTATTCATCAGTTATTTCCCCCCAACAAAATATAAGGTCAAAAACCATTGAGGTGTCCTCTCCCTGTTGTTTCATGAATGTACAGTATGTACAGTAGCCTACAACACTAGATAGTTACTGGTCCAGTGAACTAAGACTATAATAAGGGACATTTGTACAATTCTAACAACCTATTATAATTGTTCAATCCTCCCAAATTATAGTCCCAGTTCACTGGAGAGAACACAAATTGTGTGCTAAGAATGCCAAATACAGTGCACATGGAAGAGGAACATACATGGTCCTTTGTTAAAGAATACTAAAAGAAATAAATCATCTAAAATAATTAAAGGTGTATTGGTCTCTGACCAGTCTGCCATTGTTAGAACCACTAACACGTGTTTAGCACTTTATATATTATCCTTCATCACTGAATTCATTTTAAGCGACAAGACGTAATATGTCTCCATAACAGCAGGCGTCGCTAATCTGTATTGTTGCCCAAAAATGAAAACCGGCAGCTGATTGGATGAACGTGTCACGTGGGTCTGGTTTCTCCGGAAATTCAAAGACAGACTGTCATGGCGGCTTGTTCAGAATACAATCTCATATTGTAATAAAATAGTTCACTGAAACATGTTTCTGAAAACATTTTAAGCGAGAAATAGGCCATGCAGTTGCTGAATCTGTCTTCATTTCAGATAGACAAAGGTCAGTTTAAAAGATTTTTGTCAGATTTTGAGAGACTCTAGTCACGCTCATTCCGCTCCCCGTTTCCGGGTTAGCACTCTACCAATCAGATGGGTCATTTGAGTCCGACTGCCGGCAGTGGCCGCCCCGGCGATTATACACGTCAAATCGGCCTCTAATCAGTTTTCATCCAGCAATATAACAGTAACAATGACTGTCACGTGAATAATTATAAAAATAATGGTCACAACTTTAAATAATAACAATGCTTTACTGAACAGCAACATGCACCTGTTGTACTTTAATGCAGGCTAATAAAAATAAGGTAAAACCACTGCTGAGTGAACAGAAAAGGCTTCAGGATTAATAAATCCTGGCTGTTAGCCAGGCTAGTCTTTATCCTTGACGTCCCACTTCCGGGATTGCTCCGTTGCCGACGGAAATTCTGGTGGATTCCACTCATTTAGGCCGGATACCCGTTGCCTTGGGCTTCCTTTGTGTTAGCATTTTAAACTCTGGTGGATTTCTGAGGACTATGGTTAACTGCTCCTCAGATCTCTGCAGGGTAAATTCAGACAGCTAGCTAGACTATCTGTCCAATCTGAGTTTTCTGTCGCACGACTAAAACAACTTTTAAACGTACACATGTTCCACCAAAACAAGTTCCTTCCGAGCTTATTTTGCAGCAGCACCGCGGCTTTTCTCCAGTGCTTAGCACCGCCCAAGACGACTGTGATTGGTTTAAAGAAATGCCAATAAATCAGAACCGTTTTCCTCCCATCCCCGAATGCTGTGTGGACTAGCCAGACCCTCCTCCAGCGCGCTTTGGAGGAGGGTCTGGCAAAGCGAGACTAGGAGCAGGCTAGCTGCACAGAATAAATCTCTATGGTAACTTAGGTACCCCAGCTTTTGTGCAGCCAAGTCAAGGCTAAATTCATCCACTATAACTGGAATATCCCGGCTTAATCCCTTATCCTGGTTTTGTGCAATAGCCCCCTGGTACAGTTGCAAGGTGAAGTGTCAATAACTCATCAAAACATAACACATTTGTTTACCTGTACTCCCTAATTAATTTAATTAATGCAGAAATGTAAAAGTGGTCATAGATTAGATGTACTCCAGAGGAGTATGTGAAGAGTATGTGGTGTGTCACTTGTCACAGGAAGTGCTTTGAGTCAAGTTTGAGTCATTCTCTCATTAAGCGTGGCATGCTGGTGCATCTACTCAAGTTTATTAATTGTGACATAAAAACCCTAAAATAAAACTGTTATGTCATGAGTCATAATTTACTAGCTGTAATTTTTGAAAGAAAATTAGAGCTCTGCTAATTGCAGACCAGTTAGTGCAGACTAATCTGTCACCACCACAACCTTCTTCATTTGTGACAATGTGGTGCATGTTGTATTGTAAGACAGAGGCATTGTGTGCGTGTCTGCAAGCATGCGTGTCTATGTTGGCAGGAGTAGTGCGTGGCCAGTGTGTGGTGGTAACTCTACGCTGCCCTTCCCTGCAGTCCTCTTCTCCCTCCTGCCACCATGGAGCAGCCTGCCTTTTAATTACCTGAAGAGACTGAGTGAGTGTGTGTGTGTGTGTGTGTGTGTGTGTGTGTGTGTCAGAGAGCGAGTGAAGCGTGACATTCCAGTGTGCCTCATAAACCGTAAACTGATAGTGTTTCTGAATGCAGACCAAACAGGAGAAGAGAGAAGGGAAGGTGCGATTTAGGGTGGTGAAATTGGAGAGGAGGTGGGTCTACGTGTGTGTGCGGTAAATCCGAGCAAAGCGTGGCACCCAGTGTGCAGCAGATTGCCTCAGCTCACACCAGTGCCTCCGCAAATTAATACCATTGATTTTCCTTTGCCTGGCATCCAACACACACAAAAACCCACCCCAGCTGGTGAGAAGGTAGGCAGATGATAGTGGAAAGCTGGATCAAACTGCTGGAGTCACACACACACACACACACACACACACACACACACACACACACACACACACACACACACACACACACACACACAGCGTTTCACTATCTTTGTGGGGACCCATTGACATAATGCATTCCCTAGCCCCTTACACTAACCTTAACCATCACAACTAAATGCCTAACCTTAACCCTTACCCTCACCCTAACCATAACCTAATTCTAACCCTAATCCTAAAACCAAGTCTTAACCCTCAAACAGCCCTTTAAAGTTGTGGGGTCCAGCATTTTGGCCCCACAAAGCGGTGCGGACCCCACAAGTATACTGTATTCCCGGTTTTTGGACCCCATGAATATAGTTAAACAAGAACATGCGCACACGCACACACACACACACACACACACACACACACACACACACACACAGAATGATGGGATACAAATGAAAAGAAGGAAAAATAAACTCAATTGTGATACCTGCCACACAGGGACTGTCGAAGTGTTGTGAATGATGAGAAATATCCAGATAACAAAACGCATTTTAATACTGAGCCAGAAAGCTGAGAGGCCTAGCAGGGAGCATCTGACACTGTGTGACATACAAATCAAACAGAGAGAGATCCAGTATGAGATGAAAAGAGAAAGGGATTGAGAGCACAAAGACTGTTCCCCTCTCTCTCCTTCATTCTCCGTGAGCTTCCTGATGAATGCAGCCTATTGCAGTAACTAGAGGGCAGCAAGAAATTATCATTAATAATCCCTGGCCAACTCTTAACCATATGTCCTCCTCTACTGCATCACGAAGCTCATCTATCACTGTGAGTGTGTGAGAGAGAGAGAGACCACTTTTTGGCCTCTTCTTAAGATCAATTCACAACATCGTCGAACACAAATGAGTCAGCTGGGGGCGGAGTGTTTAAGAGAGGAGAACCAATCCATCAAAATTGTAGGTTTCCTTTTTTTCTTTCTATCTCCATACCACTTACCCACAACAGGAAGTCACCTCTGTTTTAGTTCAACATCGTGCGTGTTACTTGGTGAGGTTTCTGTGGATCTTGTCGATCTTTTTTTCTGGACTTGATCATTTACCATAAAGTGCCCAAACCTGTGTACCTATAAAAGAACTCAGCCATATGACATTTGTATTCTGTGAACTGTGATCTCTCTGGACCTCCCATAAAAGAAAGGTAAAATGAAGAGAGTAAAAACAGAGCAATTATCAGGATTAAAAACATACGGCATCAGTGTTTCCCACAGGTTGCGAATTTACCTGTGGTGCTGGGTGGTGCAGGATGCGGCGCGTGATGGCTGCGGTCAGTAATAAACTATTCAAACAAAGGTTTAGCCCCCAGTGAAGATTCACAATTGAGTAATCAGTCAAGTCCCAGTCTACAAATATCTGGGTGTCACGATAGACGAAAATCATATAGAATTTATCTGCAAAAAAATTCAACAGCGTGTTTATTTTCTTCTTAGATTGAGATCCTTTGGAGCTAGTAGCCAAATCATTTGTTTTTCACATCAGTAATTCAGAGTATTATGCTCTATTGTAGCACTGCTTGGCTGAGTAGCAGTTAAAAATAAAACAAAGCTATTTGATCAAATTAAAATGTATTCAAAGATTATAGGACTACCTGTAGCACACTCCTTTCAGGAAGCTCACAATAATAGTATGCTCAGACTCGCAAGGAATATTTCAAATGACTCTTCACATGTTTTGCACAGAGAATATCAGCTTCTGCCTTCAAACAGACGCTTTAGAGTTCATTCTTTCAATCGCATCAGACTTAAAAACTCTTTCATACATCAATCTATCCTATTGTTAAACCAGCTACATTAAATCCAGTGCAATATTTATTCAGGGTTACAAGTCTCCAAGACCTTGTCTGTGTGTATGTTCATGTCATTTTCTGTTGTTATACATGTATTCTATGTTTCCTTACTTGGGAGTTTATGTCATTTGTGATAATGTTTCATGTATGTCTTTTGGTGTTATTCATCTTATGTATGTCTATGTCCTCTTTTTTTATACGAGTTACCCAGGGATGCACAAAGAATTTCAGCCATGTCTGACAATAAAGTAGTATCGTATACAGAGATGGGAAGTAACGAAGTACAAATACTTTGTTACTGTACGCAAGTAGATTTTTCAGATATTTTACTTTACTATTTATTTTTGTGCCAACTTTTTACTTTTACTCCTTACATTTTAACACAAATATTGGTACTTTATACTCCTTACATTTTACAAAATTGGCTCGTTACTTTAGTGTCAAATAATTTCACTGGAGTTACCGTTATTATTTTTCATGTCATCAATACCGAATTCAATCTAATTGGATGGGAATAGACGTTGCACTTCCGCACCACTACAAGACGACTCGACCGATTTGGCGGCATTCATTCGCAGCAAATCATTGCGGCTTGATGGTGGTAACGTTAGCACATAGTAGTATGGACGACGACATGATTGAAAATGAAGAAAACGGAGATCCCAGAGATTTGGCAGATAAGCAGCAAGACATTCAAGGCTACTTTTACTTTTTTACTTTAAGTAAATTTCCAAGCCTGTACTTTGTTACTTTTACTTGAGTAAAGAAGTTAAATCAGTACTTCTACTTTTACCAGAGTAGTTTTTAACACAAGTATCTGTACTTCTACTTGAGTACAGGAACTGAGTACTTTTGCCATCTCTGATCGTATCGTATGAACTATTTATTGAAATCAATGACTACATAGCATTAACATAATTTTGAAAGAAATGATGATTTACATATTAAACAAATCAGACTAAAAGATGATACAGATACAGATGAGTGTAGCCACAATGTGCTTTGTCAATTAAATTTGGTTGGTTTGTCAAATGTTATGGTTCAGCACACAAAGTACCGGATTACCTGCAGCCCAAAAGCTATATGTATTAACAACTTAATCTTAATACTATACTATGATCCATACAGAAAGTTAGGCCAACAGTACATGTTATTAAAGTGTTAAATCACATACTGTGGCACTCATAAGTTCATGAACCCATGCTAAAGTTGACCGAAAAGAGGAATAAAAAAATCATCTTTTGGAAATTGAACTTAATGCCTTAATTAAAATAATGATGAAAAATCCAACCTTTAAGGACATCAATTTTCTTTGTGAATGAATAATGTATCGTAAATAAATAAATGTTCTTCCTTAAAATACAGGGGGCATAAGTCAGTACACCCCTATGCTAAATTCCTATAGAGGCAGGCAGATTTTTATTTTTAAAGGCCAGTTATTTCATGGATCCAGGATACTATGCATCCTGATAAAGTTCCCTTGGCCTTTGGAATTAAAATAGCCCCACATGATCACATACCCTTCACCATACCTAGAGATTGGCATGGGGTACTTTCCATAAAATCATCTCTCAATGCAAATCAAACCAGCTATCAGGCTAACTGAAATAAAACCATGCCAATCTCTAGGTAAAGTGAAGGGGATGTGATGATGTGGGGCTATTTTAATTCCAGAGGAACTTTATCAGGATGCATAGCAAGAAGATTTTTTATTCCTCTTTTTAGTCAACTTTAGCATGGGTTCATAAACTTATGAGTGCCACTGTAAGACTAAGGCTATCTAAAGTTAATTCTTTTTCATTTTGTTTGTTAGATTAGTAGTTGTTTTTTGAAGTGTTTTAATCCCGTGTTTTGGGGATCCTAAACACACTGTTTTGTACTATACATGTCTGTGTTGCACTCATTAAGATCTCATCTGAACAGATTTCTGAACAACTGAGTTGTAGTTCAAAACTTTTACAGCCAACTTAATAAAATCTCGGTTTTTACTCGTGCTTGAGTCTACACAGTTAATGGATTCAGGCATGGAGAACTGGAACTGAAGGCTCAGTTAGCAATGATTTGCTCCCGGTTAGCCGTTATCTCCGGTCAGCTCCATTATAAAGATATGGAGTGGAGGAGTTGCGCCAGAGTAGAACCCATGAATGGGAAACACTGCTGCATTCAATACTAAGTTGGACTGTGGGTTAGACAAAACAATGCTATCAGAAGTTGTTGTTATATTATTTTTAGCTCTGGATAAATTGTGATGTACATTTTTCAGAATTATCAAAAATGTTGTAGGCCTAATGAGAAATCAAATAATATTAATACAATACAATTATAGGCACTTTAACTAATTAAAGTGATACCCTGCCCAAAAGCTTCTTCACGGTTTCCTATAGTGCAGAGTTTCCGTGGCCCAAAAAGTGATACTCAGTGAGAAATATAGTTATGGCCTAACCCATGTTTTGCTAATGCAGGATTGGAGGCACAGAGTCAGATGAAGCTTCTGTCTCCTGTGCTGTCAGATGGTAAAATGGCTGCTCTGCAGAGGCCATATTTGTGTGTGTAAACCACTGGTCCACCACCACACAGCTCCTTGCCTGCTAGCCTTGTGCGAGCCATTTTATAGAGGTGGAGTAAACACTCTCTCTCAGCAGAGTTTATCAACCAGTCTCTCATCACTGTGCAAGGTCACCCATTCTCAGAGACAGTGCAGAGTGTGTATGTGTGTGTTTTACAGCAGTGCAGAGTGTGTATGTGTGTGTTTTACAGCAGTCCCAGGTCTCGGAAACCTTGGAAACGGAGTGGAACAGAGCACTGGAGCTGTAACAATAAGGCGGCCTGTTGAGCACGGAAAGCTCAGTTGCTGCAGTCGGTCTGTCTTAGTATACACAAACGCTCAAACACACACACACACACACACACACACACACACACACACACACACACACACACACACACACACACACACACACACCTGCCATCTCTAATGATGATTTATGCCCAGTCTGAGGGCAGGCATGCATAACTGTAGCAGTCACAAACAAACACACACACACACACACACACACACACACACACACACACACACACACACATCCACTCACAGCTAAATACACAGGGATACTGTCTCTCTCTCTCTCTCGCTCTCTCTCTCATACAGGCAAAAATGACAAGATGGATATGTTGTAACAGCAGTGAGCACCAGGGAAAGAGCAACAGTAAAAATGCATATTGGAAGATGGAATATATGAGAGCTGAGAAAATCAAATGTAAAAAAGCATGGAGAGAGAGAGAGAGAGAGAGAGAGAGAGAGAGAGAGAGAGAGAGAGAGAGAGCTATCTCCCTGTTGACTATCACAGCCTAAGCTCATTTACCATGTACTATCTGTGATACTGCTGAAGCTGTCCAATCTCTTTCTAGATATTTCCTTGGAGAAAAATTGTTCATTTTGCTCTCCTTTTAACGCAGAATACACTAAGCTCCTGGTCTTATTGAAAACACATTTCTCACATGGATCCTCTCTCTCTCTCTGCAGTGTGTGTATATGTGTTTTTGTGTGTCTGTATAAAAAGGGAATGTGTGTTTATGAGCCCAGAAATGCTGCTTTGCGAAAGACATCTCATTAAAATGCATTACGGCTTAAAAATAATCAACTGTTGGGAAGATACACATGCACAAACTTGCATACATTGTATGAACATACAGCATAGGACACACAGAGACAGACACACACATTAACTATGCACACAGGATTACTGCTGGTGAGATCTCAGTCAGAATAATTAGGGTCTCAGATGTTTGATTAGTCCTGTTTGGTTGGTGTTATCAAAGGACCGGGATGACTCAAACTTTCCTGTTTCATCATCTCCAATAAGTCAGTTGAGGTGAAGGGACACATTTGTCTTGATCATAACTGAAGTCATGTCTTTGCAGCAATGCAAATTTAGATCATCTACAAGGCCATAACACTCCACTCACATCCGCCACTAACTAAAAATACACAAGGATGCAATTCCCTGTCAAAAGGGTACAGTATGTTATTTTCATCCAACAGGGGATTTTTGTTTGCGATCTACAAAGCTGTGTTCTATTTTGCAAAAAAAACATTTATAAATACATTTCCAATTTTAATTGTAAGCATCTGACATTTTTAATTTGTGCAGTATTCTTTTCTAGGTGCTTCAGGGGCCAATGTGTCCTCAGTATTCATAGCGTTTGTTAATTAGACTTCATCAATTGATTACAAGTTAAAATGAATTATGGGTAAGTCGTGGCTTATCTGCCTTACAGTAGCTGCGAATACTGCCGTTTGTTCATGGAGTAGATGCTACAGATGTACATTTTAAATTAAAAAGTAGTCAGTAGTAACATTTTTGTATATCTAACCCGCAATTTCCACCAACTGCGGAACGGCTGCGTGTCAGCTCCACTGCGTGTCGGCTCCGTGCTCCGCCGTCCTTCAGTACCCACCAGGTCCGGATTTGTTGCGGAACGGCTGTGGCCATGACTGACAGCTGAAGTCACGAGGACCCACGAGATCTCACGTATTCACGTATGATCGCGCAATGTAACAGGATGTAGTTCTATAAACAGAACCACAAAACCAACAACAGTAGAGGGGAAAAAACTCTGCGCTGACCTGCTGAAATATGATCCGCCGTGAGCACGGTGTATTTTATTTTGAAAATTAACCAGATGTTTTATTTTGTTTCTGTGCTCGACTTCTTGTCCCGCACAATCTGCCCTGTGCTGAATTGCTGCGGAGCTCTCCGGCATCCGGCAAAAATAGAAGCTCTGCGTATCTGCTCCGCAGGGCTGCGGATCGCCGGAGCTGGGACGGAGTCGGAACGCAGTCGTTCTGCAGTCAATGAAAATAGACACATTGACGGATTAATGGAAACCTATTGACTCCGCCGCCGTTCCGGAGCGGATCCGCAGCCGTTCCGCAGTTGGTGGAAATTGCGGATTAGCATGCTGAAATAATTCAAGTACCAGAGAAGTGTATAACTTATTAAGTGTAAGGACAGTGGCATGGGATAATGACAGTAAAGTGTTAGATAGTAGAAAGTTGTATAGTTTACAACTTTGTGGAATATAGTTGTTGGCGAGAATTGGTCTGTGCAAATGTAAATGTGCAACAAAACCAACAGAGGGGTGCTGAGTGTACATGCCCATAGTCCTGAGAGGAGGCCTAATCAGACAACATCAGTAAAAACACCTACCTACAGTATGTGGGTGGACTATAGCAGCAACACCAAGAATTAAGCATAAGTTATAGACAGTATTTGGCACGGTGGGTCATATCACATGTCAAAACTAGCTATGTTGCGTTGTACGTATCAGCTGGTTGCTCCATGTGTACCAGACAATGTCATCTGTCCATTTTGCATTGACAAACGCCACTACCAATCTTGTGTATCAGTTCAAAACATTCCTATCAGACCACCTGTTAGTTTGCGTGTCTCTGATTTTATCCAATTTTACCATAATATTAAACCGATCTTCTTGCAGCACTGGCTGAACCTATAAAGTCAATACAGCAGGTAGGCACCGAAGCTTGAGTTAGTCGACATGTTACAGAAGGAGCTTTAGCATGACATACTGTATGCTGAAGCCAAGCACACTGCATGACAACATACAGCACTGAGCGGTCACATGACATCACATTCCCGAGTCCCATGAGATGATAATGACACAATTTTTATTAAAAAAATGTTCTAAATCTGTCTTGCTCGGAAAGAGCATGATGTCTTTCTAATTAATGTCTATTAGAATTTCAGAGGTAGTAGTGACTCAATTGTGACTAAAGTAGACTCAAGTGATTCATTTTAGGTGGGCTTTTGTACAGCCTCTGAGGTTTCAAATAAAATATAAATCATCACCCTCTGAGCGCTGTGCGTACAGATACAGATGGTGAACGTTGAATGTGTTCTTTCTTTCTAAGATTGGTTTGTCAGTAGGGAAATTCGAGAAAGGAAACTCACTGAAACCGCACCATCTGTATCTTTACACTTGGTGTCAAGAGGGTTATTTAATTGAGGCAATTAAGATCATTTGAAACTGGGTGAATTCATTTACAAATTAGGTTTTGTTGCCATTTAAAGTGCTCATATTATGCTCATTTTCAGGTTCATAATTGCATTTTAGAGGTTATACCAGAATAGCTATACATTGTTAAATTTTAAAAAACAACATATTTTTGTTGTACTGCACATTGCTGCAGCTCCTCTTTTCACCCTGTGTGTTGAGCTCTCTGTTTTAGCTACAGAGTGAGACATCTCACTTCTGTTCCATCTTTGTTGGGAGTCGCACATGCGCAGTAACTAGGTAAGGACTACTAGCAAGTCAGAAGCAGAGTATGAGGGCGTGCCACGCTAGCAGCTAGGCGAGCATTATAACGTGTGTTACAAAGTGACCACGTTTGTCTCTGAAGTAAAGGCTGGACTACAATAGAGCTGTTTGGAGCAGTTTATGAACAGTGTTTTCTGTTGGAGATGGTAAGTCCCTTTGGGGTGGACTTTGGGCTTTTTCACTTTGTAAACCTATAACGTGCACAAAAAAGATATATAACACAATAAAGGAAAGGGAAAAAGCCAAAAAGCATAAAATGAGGATCAGTGTTTCCCAAAGCCTAAGATGACGTCCTCAAATGTCTTGTTTTGTCCAAAACTCAAAGATATTCAGTTTACTGTCACAAAGGAGAGAAGAAATTAGAAGATATTCACATTTAACAAGCTGGAATCAGAGAAATCTTATTTTTTTTTAATAAAAAAATGACTCAAACGATTAATCAATTATCAAAATAGTTGCCGATTCATTTAATAGTTGACAACTAATAGATTAATTGATTCATCATTGCACCTCTAACGAGCACTTTAAATTTACCACCGCAGTTAATTTCCTCATTTGAATAAATTCTAAATTCCAGTTATTATGTTATCTACCTTAATCAAAGTGTACACCATCCTGTGGCTCCTATTACACCCACAGCCATCCATGGAAAGGGAATCTCTGAATTTATTATTTTTATTTTCTTTGCTTTAAGGTTTTTGGGGAGGTTTCTGTAAAGCTTATGGCTGATTGGGAAGCGTTGCTGAGGCCAATTGAGAAAATATGTAATACTGGGCTATAGAACTAAAATTGAATTACTGACAATAGACTGTATATAAAGATGCTACGTCCACTATTTTTTACAGTCCATGCCCAAACTAGAAGTACAGTTCAATTTATCTTTTCACAGCGATGATTTGTCATTTTAGTAGTTTGTAGTTCTGATCACGCTGATGTGTGTTCATTTTTCTGATCAGTTTGGTTTTAATTAGTTATTAGATGCTATAAAATGGTGTGTAATGTCATGATTGACAGCTATGATTGACTCCCGATTGGTCGGGCGGGTGTATGGGTGGGACTTCAATACCGCGGCTCCACCACCCAATCTCTACTGCGCAGCCTCTGGCTTTTTTGTACAGTTGGAGGAAGTGGAGACGTGTCCTCCATCTTTATATACAATCTATGGTCTTGACCCAGATTTAGCAGCAGCATTAACTACGGATACCAGAAATGTCAGTACCCTTTTGGTGTAACAGAGCAAACAGCAGGGATTTCTGACAAATAATTTCCAAAAAAACCAACTTTTTTTTAGCAGCCATAACTAGATGTCAGCCTATCCTCTTTTCCCTAATCTGGTTTTCCCGATCTTCCCATTCCCTGCCCGTCCTATTCATTCCCATCTGTTCTCTCCTGTCATTAACTATCCTCCTCTCTTGGTGTCCTCTTTGCAGAGCAGTAGTGTCCTTGCAACCCCCTCAATCATCCCCACACAGGGAGAGTTGGAGGCAGTCCAAGCCCAGTCCCTTGAGTCCTGGCTGGGTGACTTCCAACCCTGCTCCCTAGGCTTCACTCCAGGCCTGTGGGCCTGAGAGCTGGCAGCTCAGGGAGGCTATTGTCGGAGAGAGATTAACCACACATAGAAGCTATTGTAGAAAATACACACACGTGCGCACACACATCTTGACGCATACAGAGCCACATATTCCCTCAACATAACAGCTATTGTGTAACATCAATGAAGACGTAAAACCAGGCAGACTATAACACTACAGCCCTGAAGATTCTCCCACTAATATTGTACAAGGTGAGCAAATGTCATGTGTGTGCACACCAGTGGTATGTACACACTAAAGCTTGCACATGCGCCCAGTAATTAATTCTGCTGAGGATATTGATTTTCTATTCATGGGTATCCACAAGTGAATACGTAGTGCTGTATCTTTATCAACCACCAAGACACACACACACACACACACACACACACACACACACACACACACACACACACACACTCTGTATCTGACCAGGTGTAATCCTAAATGTATTATAGTTCATCTGCTGTATCAGGGCCTCCAAGTCCATGTAACTGTGTTCAGAACAACATGTTCGTTTCCATGCAAATATGCTAATAAGGGCCTATGTAAGCAGTAACAGTGCAAATGCTTCTTACACACAAGACATTTGCATACAAACACACACATTCACAATGCTAATTCCCCCAAATAAACCCAGCAGCCTGGGGACAGAGATGGGATGATGGCAGAAGAGATAAGAAAAAGAGGAAGAAAGCAGAGAAAAGGATGTGAGCTGCTGTGTCCCATATACATACACCATAAACCCCCTCCCTCATTCACCGCTCTTCTCCTCCCCGATTATCGCCCCCCACCCCCTTCCACCGCTCTCCACTCTTCTCACCAATCTCTTACCCCCTCGGCCTTCCCTCCCCCCCCCACTACAGAATCCAAGCAGCCGCTCACAGGAGAGGTGGCACACTTTGAGGATAAATTTAGAAATGAGGTACAATCCCAAGGCCGGCACAGAAAAGAGAAAAGTAGAGACAACACACGTGTCAGATCACATACACAGACACACCAACCATGTCTCAACACACTGTTGGCACGTGAATTGCTGCATAAAGAGTATTAAAATAAACATACATGGGGGTGATCTAAGGAAGGATATACTGTGAGAACAAAGGCATGGTGAGGAGAAGGACCACAGTTGAGGAAAAGACATGTCTAGCCTCGTCATTCGTCTCTGTTCAATGGCTGGGAGTTGTGGAGTGAATCTTAATACCAGAGCTGACTGGACCCCCTGACGAGAGGGAGAGAGAGTGTGTCAAAGAGGAGTGGAGGAGAGCGAGTGACTTTGGGCTGATGGGGAGATGGGTAGAAAGAGGAGGGAAGGAGTACGGAAAGTGACTTTGAGGCAGAGAGAGGACACTTGGCTCCTTGAGTTCTAGGGTTTAAAACTCATCTCATACAGACGCTTACTCACAAACACACCCACACCCACGGACACACAATTCAGCCTCAGTGTTCAACAGCTTCTCTGCTTCACTGCTCAACCCTGAACAACCGCTTTCCTCCCTTATAACACCCACACTGCCCTCCATCTCTCCCCTCCATTTTCTTCTCCAATCTTATTATTACTATCTCACCTCTCTTCTCACTCGTTGCCCTTTCCCACTGCTCCTCTCCCATCCAATCCTGTGAAATCCATTCGACTATCCCACCATTCAACACCAGTGCATACATTTTACTAAGGGTGGCCAGCGGGAAATAAAAACTCCACTGCGGCAGGTTTAGTTGCATTCACTGCCTACTTTACTGAGCTACACAGAACTCTTAATGACAGGTTTCCTGGACTTCACTGCCACATTCACACAGCAAGCTAGTGTAGTGTTTGGGACTGATAAACCTTTTTATTAATGAATTTAATTAATTATGGTTTGTCTTAAATTGCACTGTACATTTTTCATGTGAAATGAGCACTGAGCGTATTAACAGGCAAATTGCTCCCTTCATTAACGTGACACATAACGTGATGGATATTGTGATACTTGTGATATTGTGTTTTTAGAGCAGTCAACCATTTAAATAACAGGTGCAGGAGCCATCAACCATACAGTATGTGATAAATCATAAATCAAAAGTGACAAAATGTTTTTCTTGCTTTTAAAGAAACACTAATTTCTCAGCATCTGGGCCAATCCTAGAACAAAGTCATGATGTAATAAATTCCAATCAAAAAACATCAATAGAGTTGACCATTTTAAGATCCTACATCATTCTTTTCTCCATCTTTATAAAGCAGTGTGGGTCAGTAACGCATTACTTAGAAAGGCATGACAGTAACAAGTAGTACAGTATAAGGGATTACAATAGAGCCCGACCGATATATCGGCGGGCCGATATTATGGCATTTTCCAAACTATCAGTATCGGCATTTATAATGGCAGATAAATGATAAAATTAAAATGGACAGAACGCCCTTCAACCATCTTATGAGTGTTGGCGTTGCATAGTTTGTCCACCAGAGGGCGCTCTACAACGTCCCTGTTGGCAACACTGATTTTTGTTGTTATTGTGTTTTTGTTCAAAGGACTTTAAGGCCCTGTTTACACGATGATGCTCGCGGGTGAAAACGAAAAAATATTTTATCGGATGTGCCTTTCGTTTATACGGCGATGGCGTTTTTGGGGCTTAAAAAAAACGCAAAAAGGTGAAACCACCCTCCAGAGTGGAAATCATAAAAACGCTCCACTGTCGCGTTGCTATCTAAAAGGTAAAAACGCAAAAGTCTGAAGACAGCGGTGTGGAGAGAGAGATGAGAAAAAGGCGTCCAGGTAGTCTGTTGTTACGGAGTAGGCTACAGAAATTATAGGCTCCTGTTATCTAAAATATTTTGAATGTAATGGCTCAATATTTAAGTGATTTTGACAATGTGGAAAAGGTTGTTATAGTTCGATGACCATATGTAGGCTATTCATTTGAGCCAGAGTAGGCGACAACGTTGCGGATGAAGAGAAAGAGAGAGAGCGAGTGGCAGCGGCCAGCGGGCAGAGGAGGGTCTGCTTTAGGGAAATCTGTTTGTTTTGTCACGCGTTTCTGGATTTTTTTTTTTTTTTTTAAATATATATCGGCCGATATATCAGAATATCAGATATTTAAATCATCAAATATTTGTATTGATATCGGCCTTAAAAATCCTTTATCGGTCGGGCTCTAGATTACAATTTAACAATTTTTAAAAGTCAGTAATGACGTTAGTTACTAATCAAAGCAATGATCCGTTACTTTAACATTATGGAGTTTAGCTTTTTTGCCGTCTTTCCACTAGTTTAATGGAGGGTGGCTGGCTACCAAAATAGGAGAAGTAAGTATTATCTAATTTACATCAAGAACCACCTTGGATTTGTTCAGTTGGTGTGTGAGCCCTGCGAGCTTCACAGTAAGGACGGGACTTTTGGACATCTGGAGACGCTGCATGGAAAAGCTAGCTGTTGACAGTCAGTAAATACATCCACACCTTATAGGTGGCTGCAAGTTAAACCAAAATGTCTCGCTTTCCATGTCCATTTCGAAGTGTTAAATACAGAAGATGCAACATGTGGGCATGGAGTTGTTTAAATGCACCTGAACGAATGTAACTAATTAATTTGGCTGTGGAGTCAGTTGTAAACTCATTAAAATAATTACGCAATTAATGATATATCAAATTTAATTAAGTATTTACATATATTGCAGCTCAACACAAGTAAATGGAAACCATGGACAAACACAACCCACTCTGTATTCACTCTAAAAAATCTGTAGCAATCACTTGATAATATAAAATGCACTTGTGGCCCAAACTGTGTCTGAACAAAGCACTATGTCACACTCACATGAAGAGTGACGGCCATACAGTGTTCGACTGGCTGCATTAACGTAGCCATCTTTTCAACACTGCCTACAAAAAGAACACAGATCAACATCATGTGTCTCAGTGTTTTTCAAACACAGTAGTGTGAGCTTCAGCATCACAGAAGCCAGATGCAAACCATTAAACATTAAAACAAATTGTCAAAGCACTGGCTGGGATGTGGGTGGCTATTAGGCAACGTTAAATAGTGTGTGTGCAAGTGTGTGTGTGTGTGTGTGTGTGTGTGTGTGTGTGTGTGTGTGTGTGTGTGTGCGCTTTCATCTGTCACACAGTAACTCTGACAAACAATTTATGTAATGCAGTTTGGATTCAGAGTCTGCCTTGTCATGGTAATGTGTTTGAAAATCTGGAAGTCAAAAGCAATTAGAGAGAGAGAGACTGAGCCCCGTAGCTTCAAACACAAACCACTACACACAGCGAATAGGACATGACTGGTATTGGTTAAAAAAAAAAAATAAATAAATAAATAAAGGACATTTATCTGTGGAATTTAGTCACAGTGCAGCAAGCGTAATTTGATGCTACAGTATGTTCATGTGTTTCAATGCAGAAGGGTTGGCGGGCTACAAAGTATACAAACACAGAGCTACCCAACCAAATATACTCCCATACTTTTGGTTTTGTCTGAGCTGTGACAAAATGTAAGAGGACAAACAATGTTGACAGTATATACATGAAAAGAGAGCAAGACTGAAGAAAACATGAATACATTCACTTAAAAGAATCTTTAAGTTTGACTGAGTGAGACAAATAGTACAAGAGGGAAAAATGCAGAGAAATGGGGAAGAGGGGAAGAGGGATTACTTACACTTGGCTTTTGACAGACTTGCTGTAGGAATAAACACTATTGGGAGTGGTAGAGATCAATAGTCTCACTGCTACAAACACATGCACACAGAGAGCCTGGTTCCGATCAATACTTCTGGTGCAACAGCATTCCAGTAAACATCATTAATGAACACACATTTGTATCCAGCAAATATCTCACCCAACATATTACTATATACAGTAGGGGTGGGAAAAATAATCGATTCTTAGATGCATCGCGATCCTCTCTAGAACGATTCGATGCTCGATTCCGAGATTCTCGATTTTCATTTAAAAGTTACTTTCTCCAGACATGTACAAATCAGAAAACAGAGTGACGGAAAGAGGATGGGATAATGAACAACAACTTAGAGGCAAGAGTGCAGAAAAAAAACACACAAAAATGGCCAAAAGGAAAAAAATATTTTTATTTAGTATATATACACACACATGATCTAATAAGACATACATAAAATAATTAGGCAAAACGCATCTAGGCTGTTCATCTACTTTAACACATTACATCTGACCACCTCATGTTTCATGTTCTAAGAAGCCAATTATCCAGCATTGAATGACTACAAAATAAAAACCTCAGGAGACAAACCATTTCATTAAAACTTGTGTGACAAATATGTCAAAATCTAAGCTTTGTCTAGCTGCTTTGTCTAGGAAATGATTAGCAAACTGAGTAGCAAAATCACGCATGGAAATGTACATAAAAAATTGTTGCATCGAGATGCATCGATGATCGGTTTAGAATCGAATCGTTGGCCTCTGAATCGGAATCGAAAGGTGCCAAGAGATTCCCACCCCTGACATACAGTAAGGTGTCACGCACAGTAAGTGTGCAACAGTCATGTATCAAACCGCCTCAACAACAGATGTGCCTGCTTACATACACCAACACCTATTAAGTTCAAGAGCCTGGAGGTGCACATGGACAGGATGACGTGCTCATGGTCACAGTGAATGACTAACACACACACACACACACACACACAAACAAACGCACACATGCGTGGACACGTGAGTAATTGCACATACGGACACTTACAAACCCAGGCTGAGGGCCTAAAATAAATCACAGACAATCAGGATATAACTGTGAGCCAGTCGTGCACAACCACACACTCACCAAGCACATACAGTAAAGACACGTGCACAGACACCTGAGTAAAGCTTAAAACCATTTACCCAGTATCCAGGGAAAAACATTTTACGGAGCAGATGGGAAAGGAAATCTGACCAACGCTACATCTCTGTCGCACCCTACTGAATCACTTCACCTTAAAGAGAAAAGCATCTCAGTACCAATTTAAAATGCAAGATCACTCATCTATGCACAAAATAGCCATCATCTATGTAACCGCTAATCTAAAACAAATGAAGTCCATCCCTTTTCAACCCAGCTGCATCTCCATGTTTGCCCTAGCACTGGGGAAATTGAATCTTGGGACTTTAATAAGATATACATTGAGTAAGATATTGTATCTCCACCAAAATGAGACACATAAGTAAATGCAGATCAGAAATTAGATTAATCTCTTGAGCTTTACTATCAATTAAAATTCAATTTCTCCACACACAAGCCTATTTTCTATTTGGAATTCTCACCCACACACCTTTAATCGTCTAAACAGTCACGCACAGATCTATTTGGGTGTAGCAGTAGGTCTGGGTGCTTGTTTGTCATGTATATATGGAGGTGTGGGACTATATCTGTGTTTTATGTGCCCTATAACCTGATAGTATTTGGACAGCAGTCCAATTTTCCTAAAAATGAAGCAGTCTTTGGCTCCTCTGATTCCATTTAGTGAGCGATTTGAATATGAATTGGTGTTTTAGCTGGCAAGCTGTCAAGGGGGAGACTAATGTATTCTGCTAATGATAGAGAGTTTGCTGCTTTCACAGAGTGACTGTGAAGGTGGAGCATCAGGGATAATTAAATGTTTGTTGGCTGGTGTTCAGATTCACTCACCTAGATGTACACTTTCTCTGACACACACACACACACACACACACACACACACACACACACACACACACACACACACACACACACACACACACACACACACACACACACACACACACATATGCACACACCAGTTTCACTACACAGTGCAAAGACAGGTGCCCACACATGCCACAAACAACAATTTGGTGGCAGTCAGAGTACAGCAGCTGTGATGGTTCTCACCTTACCAGCCTGACTATAATGTGGAGGAGACAATGCAAGACACACACACGTGTAAAGGTCTTGGAAAGGGCAAACATTAAATGAAAAGGAACTTTCCCTTTCCACAACATCTTCTCATAATCACATCTCATAATTGAATAACAGCTGCTTACAGACTGTATTTTTTTGCATTTTCTTGGTGAGAGTTGATGAAAAGCTTGAAGAAATATTATTGCTGAAATGTTTCTTAATATCTGTGCAGCCTCCATAGAAGAGTTTTTATTGAGGAGAGAGGAAGAAAGAACACTGGGATCAGAGGGAGAGATGGAGAGAGAGCGAGAGAAAGAGCTGGGGCTCCTTATACATTTGCATTTAAAAACCGTAGATATAGCAAATAAGTGTTTCATATCGTAGCACACAATGCTCATTTTGTGTAGCTACAGTAACAGTACAGAAAGATAAAAAAGGTTAAAAAGGTGTTTATACAAGTTAATTCCAATGAATATCCTTGTAAGGGGTTTCCCTGTGCTAAATCACCAGGGGTCCGTTTCAGAAAGCAGGTTTAGTGAAAACTCTGAGTTTGTTAACCCTGAGATGAGGGAAACTCTAGGTTTTCCGTTTCAGAAAGAGAGGTAACTTAACCTCAGAGTCAGTTACTATGGTAACTGAGTCTGTGAACCTAACCTGGTCGAGAGCAGGTTTTCTTCTCTCAGTCCCCTCCCTCTGACACAGTGTCAGAGGGAGGAGACTGAGAGAAACTCCAGGTTTCTTCTCTCTCATTTCCTCATTCATTCATTCAGTCTGTATCAGGTGCATTTTAATGCAGTTTGTTATCTGCATGAATAAAAACTTATTGTTAGGCAGATTATGAAACGTTTTTTTCTCAAACTTGTCATGTCCTTTTGTCGACGATCCCATTGATGAAAAAGCTGTATTACTTCACAGAGAGTTTACGTCGGGAGATGATATTGAGTCCTGACTAAATGTATTTTCATTTCCACATTTTTTCACAGACCTACAGATATGTAGATAGGCTACCTTATCCGTCCTCATATCACTAACATCCACCATCGTGGACATGCTTTAACATCCCAACAGATTCTTTGTGTCGAATTACGTTTTTTGCAAACGGTAGTTTTCTTTATTGGTGATGCAGATCATACTGTAATTGTAAAGCCACTGTAGCCGTCAGAAAAGTGTGACTCGCTCTGAAATGTTTTTTAAACGTTTTTTGTAGTTGTTCCCTGGACACAAACCAGTGAGAGCCATTAAAAAGAAATACATTATTATACATTATAGTTCTGTTAATGACCATGGTGCTGCAGCCTCAGAATGGGATATAGTAGTAGGCCTAGCTTACTTTTTCGCCCGCAGGATTGCACCCAAATGAAATTATAGGTGTAATACAATTCCAGTTTTCACCAGTAATATTATAAGTTAACTGTGATTAAATATGAAATGAATACACTGTTAATGCTTATGCATTGACTCGAGCAGCAATTTTCTCCCACAACAATTCTCTCTCTGTTGCAGCAGCAGCCGCTGTCTTGCTTTTTTAACGAAATACATGTTCAAACTCGTTTGTGCGCATGAGTATTTCCGCCGACCCGTTTGTTTGTGGTTGTTACCATGGTGAATCGTAGTATCATGGCTCCATTCATACTGCCTTTTTATTGTGGTGGCGCACGCGTGTGAACATACTCAGAGTTGATTGAACCAACTCATATCAGCCGTTCTGGAACCGAAAACTCAGAGTTTCCCATCTCAGGGTAAATCAACTCAGAGTTCAGGGTTAGACTCAGAGTTTGTTAAACTGTCCTGAAACCGACCCCTGAACTCTGAGTTGATTTACCCTGAGATGGGAAACTCTGAGTTTTCGGTTCCAGAACGGCTGATTTGAGTTGGTTCAATCAACTCAGAGAGTAGGTTCACTCAGAGCTAAGCGCGTGCACCACCACTATAAAAAGGCAGCATGAATGGAGCCATGATACTACGATTCACCATGGCAACAACCACAAACAAACAGGTCGGCGGAAATACTCATGCGCACAGCGAATTTGAACATATATTTCGTTAAAAAAGCAACACAGCAGCTGCTGCAAAAGAGAGAGAATTGGTGTGGGAGAAAATTGCTGCAAGAGTAAATGAGTAATTTCCAACATAGTGTATTCATTTCATATTTAATCTTACACATAAGTATAATATTACTGGTGAAATGGTATTGAACATATAACCTATTTCATTTAGGTGCAATCCTGCGGGCGAAAAAGTCCTAGGCCTATTAATCCCATTCTGAGGCTGCAGCACCATCATTAACAGAATTATAATTCATAATCTTTTATTTCAAAGGGTTTACATCATTCATCTGCAATACTTTGGAACTCCTTTTTAATGGCTCTTACTGGTTTGTGTCCAGGGAACAGAACAAGTCACACTCTTCCGACGTAAGGGCGTTCGAAATCGACCGAAATTAAGTCACAATCTCGAACTTCGAATTAAAAAATGGAATCGTCGATACTGCCACGCCCCCATGTCACGTCCGGTCGGCTTGTCTAGCGGGAAAAAAAAACGTGTTGAAGTGCTGCGAGTCAAACTCCTGTAACTTAGATACAGCCAGTCAAAAGATAACATGGCAACTGCAGATGCAGGAGACCCATAGACAGAACTTGAACCCCCTCCTGAAGTATTTTGGATTTCCAGTGAGTGACAACGTTCGATAGCAGTGACAGCACCGTTTGGCTTAGTTGTCAATGCCGTTAGCGTCGTGGCTAACACTTTTGTTACTTTATTTTTTGACAAATCGTTTCGGCTCTGCTTTCTAACATGATGTCATTGTGCTAACTGAGCACCGTTAGCCTTCACAACAGAGCCGCTTCACTACACTTGTTAGATCATGTTTCATTACAGAGTTCTCTGTTGATGTGTGTCGCTGTGTGCTCGTGGTGGGAAATGAACGTAAGCACAGAGGGGCGTGTCGGAAATGCAATGTGCCATGACGTAGGTCCCCTTCAAGGCCAGGCTGATGTTGGAGGTCCCTCTAGTGGACAGAACGTGTAACAACAACCACATGCCAATAGTGGCATTGACAATGAATAAGCCTGAGTAGTGTAGTACATATTAATAACAGGCTGCATTTGAGCATTAAATCTTCGAATATTATTCGAATAATGGCATAGCAACCTGTGCTTTAAAAAAATAAATGTAAAAATTGAGAATTGAATCGTGACCTTAGAATCGAAAATGTAATGGAATCGAGGATTTGGAGAATCATGACACCTTTACCACACCGGCTTATTTATTCACACAGACAACAAACTGCGCTAAAATGCGCCTGATACAGACTGAATGAATGAGGAAATGAAAGGAGGGAGGAGACAGAGAAACTCAAGGTTTATTGAAGAAAACCTGCTCCCGACCAGGTTAGGTTCACAGACTCAGTTACCATAGTAACTGACTCTGAGGTTAAGTTACCTCTCTTTCTGAAATGGGCTGGAGTTACCCCTCTCTCTCAGGTTTGCTCCCTTTCTGAAACAAGAAAACCCAGAGTTTCCATCAGGGTTAACAAACTCAGAGCTTTCACTAAACCTGCTTTCTGAAACAGAGCCCAGTACTCCAATGGTACTGATTCACTAAACTGCACTGAATTCAACTGAAGTGAAGTGAAAGTCTTTGCAGGGATGCCGTGTCAACAACAGTTTATCCTCCTCAGAAACAACTGACAGTGAGACTTGTTATTACAGAGAAACACAACGATTGAGTGTCTTTTCCCATCCCCACATGTCCCACTCTTATCTGTTCACTTCCTTTTATACTGTGGTCTCTGTCTATTTCTCTCTCTTCTCTTTTTTTACTCTCACTCTCCGGCTCCCAAATTTAATGTAATGCTATTAATCAAAACTCCAGAGGAATCACCGCCTGCCCAACACTTTGATGGGCCGGACAATAAAAATGTAGCGAGTGAGAACAAAGAAAGAGAAAAAAGTGCTGCTAGCTGCAACTTGCTTACAAAAAAAAGGCAGCTTTGATGTTTTCTTGTTCAGCATCATCCAGTGAGTGTTACCAGATGTGATGGGTTCGAAGCAAAGGTTCACAACTCTGCCAGAAAACATTAGCAGTTCCACCCATGAAGTGCATATGGTTAAAGTGCATTCACTGTACATGGCCTTGTGTAATGTAGCCACATTTCAAAATAAACAAATGTCTTATAAGTTAGGCACTTAATTACTATTGGTTTCAGTGCGACAGTATGACATTTAAAAAAAAACATTTTTACAGTAATATCTCAACCTTGTGTGTATCCCCAAATCCATAATGCACACATACGTCCACGCTAGTGTGATGCTCTCCCCTGCTCGTCCATCTTTTCACCATCTATAATTCATTATTTTAATGTTAAACACTCATTATAGAGGGAAGGAGTTAGAGATTTTGATTTTTGATTTTACACTCACAGATAAACGTGTGATCAGCGCTTTGCTTTTTTCTTTCCCTGCGCAGAAAAGGCGCTTAATAAGGATAAGGTTCATACAGATGAGGAAACATAAGGTGAAATGTTGGTAAGTAAAAATAACTCCACAACCATCTCTAAATAGTCATAAAGGTGGCAGGTTTACACCTTGCCACTCTGAACCTTGTGGACTTCTCTACTTGCAGAAACTGGCACAGCTGTTTAAACAGGTATGAGTTGAGTAATGCGTCTGGCTGAGAGGTACGATTGAACTGCCAATTTTTATTCCACTTCATCCCGCCCTTTTTGCGTATGTAAAACTGCACCCCTATGAATGAAAATAGCAGGTGCTCTTGGATGCCCCGTCATTGTGCATAGAACCAAGTTCTTTGCCCTGTGATTTGTGATCTTTGTGATTGCATCGTAAAAGGGAACCAATGACAGCCCTCGACCTCCACGAAATAAAAGCTCTTACTCACACCAGCAATTCTTCAAAAAGATCTGTTCCTTTTGATTTAATGAGGGGAGACATGAAACTCTGCTTAAACATCACAAGAAGCAGCCCCAAGGCTACACGAGCACACACACATGCACACGCTCACGCTAACACAGTCAAAACATTTCCTTCTCTGTCCTCAGGTTCATGGTGTCACTCATAATGAAGTACATTTTGCATTATAAAATATATACACACACACACACACACACACACACGTCTGAAGGAGGGGAGTCCTATAAGCAGTGTGTATTAAAAAGGAAAAGCAGGCAGTGGGATGAGGGAATCTCCTGCCTCCACGTTTCATTCCAACTCAAATATTAAGACAGGCAGGTTAAAGCTACCAGCTTCTCCTCGCTTTCACACATAGCAAGCAGGACTTGATCACACATTATACTGTATGTGATGTGCACAGATTAAATATAACACACTGGTGGGGCGACCTCTAGCTCAGTCATTCCCAAACTGTGGTCCGCGGACCACTAGTGGTCCGTGAGGGTACTGCAGGTGGTCCGTGGAAAAGCAAAATAAAATAGTAGTTTTTTTAACCTTCATTTTACCAGGAAATTATGTATATTGATATAACATTTTAATTTAATTGTCAAGTTACTGTGTGATTACTAAAATAGGCTAGTGGCGCTTGGCCCTAACCCTAAAATGAAAATGAAATTGTAATTGAAATTTGGACTATATCCAAGTGTTCTTATTACTGTATAGATTTAATACTCCATTGCTATGGAAATAAGCCTGTTGTTCAAATGAACCTGATTATGCCCTCGGGCGCTTGAGTCAATAAATAAATAAATATGTGGCAGCCGTTGTGTGCAGTAAACTGTCTTTTAACAAGCACCAGTTATTACAACCAATTATAGTTTTAGTGCTAGTTGGCCTATTAAGAGGTGTGGATTAATTCAGGTAGGACTGTGTGTAGACATATTTTATTATGTGTATTATGAGGTGGTCCGCGAAAATTCTTGATTACAAATAATGGTCCACACACACAAAAAGTTTGAAAACCCCTGCTCTAGCTCACCCAGTAAGAGCGTGCGCCCCATGTAGGCTGAGGCCTTTGCCGCGGCCCGGGTTCAAATCCGACCTGCGGCCCTTTCCCCCATCTCTCTCCCACCTTTCCTGTCTATACATTTTTTTCACTCTGAAATAAAAAGGGAAAAAAGCCCCCAAAAATAATCTAAAAAAAATATAACATACTGGCAAAATTTAACCACCAGTCGGAAATGCTTAAGGGTATGTGTGCGCTTGTGTGTGTTGTCTATACAGATAGGTGTGTCTAGCCATTGGTTTGACATCTTTTGTTGCAGAATGTGTCAACGCAGTTGTCTAAAGTAGTAGTAGACCTGGGCGACATGACGATATATCGGTAAAACAATGTAAAAATGTCTATCGTATATATTTTTCTATGTCGTTTCTATCACAATGTCAAAAAAACAGCGGCCAAACTGCGTGAACGCAATATTTACCACGCTTTACATTTTTTTATCCTTATACATTGTTTATTTTGCACAGAAGTTCTTAATAAAATGAGAAAATACTTTTGAGATACTTATACTTATGAGATAGTACTTTTCATTTGTCAAGTATTTAATTCACACAGGAGTATACAAAAATAGGCTTTACTATGTGGTTATTTCATATACACTACTGTATTTATTTTATTTGTATTTATTATTTTATTTATTATGGAATTAACCAGAAAACATGCTGTATCGTGATACAAGATGGTCAAAGAAGAAGAGATCCCAAATATCCAGAATGAAACCCTTTTCACCACTGATTTCTTACCCGACTAGAGCACAACAAACAAGAGCAGAGGGGTAATGAATGGTGAGGAAAGAGGGGAGGGAGGAGCTGTAGGGTGAAGTGAGTGTGAAAGGAAGAGATGGAGGCTGGAGGGATGGTGTGACAAACTAGAAGGAAGGATGCAAAAGAGCAGTTTTACCATTCCACTGGGTCTCATTAATTCAGCCTAATCAGATAATATATTGCTGAGGAAACACTTGTACAATATCCTGCACAACACCCGCATGTGTCTGTGTCTGTGTGTGTGTGTGTGTGTGTGTGTGTGTGTGTGTGTGTGTGTGTGTGTGTGTGTGTGTGCGCGCGCGCGTGCGTGCGCTTCCCATGAGCTACCCACAATCTAGCGGTGGTATTTGTGCAGTTTCCTGTGCACTCAGGTGCAGGACCGAGGCCTGAGTTCAGTTATCAGGAGGATTTCCTACTGTGAGACAAAGTGAGTCACGGTTGTTCTGTGTGTTTTGCCTGTGGATAGAACGAGACAGCCTGGATGACCCTCTGTTTGAACACGGTCCTGTCACTGTCTAGATAATCTGTCTGAAAACATCCTGCCCAATCCTGACCCTGGAGGCAACGTCATCCGAGTAAGAAAGAGAGAGAAAGGAGGAAAAGATCGACAGAGGCCCAGATAGTGGGAGACAGATAAGAGACGGAGACAAAAAGCACCAGAATTTCTCTTGCGGGTCTAACTCACACCGATCCTCCTTTCTGCCAAAACCTGTTTCATCTTCCTGTCTCTGGGTCTTTCACATAAACACATACAACATTCCTGAAGAGGTCAAGCTAGCCCAAAGATGATGAGTCCTCACAGATTCCACAAATGTCTGCGTGTTAAATACACACTACATACCTTCCTCTAAAACAAGCCCGCTGAGACACAAGCAAGCAGACAGACACACACACACACACACACACACACACACACACCACTCTTTGTTTTTCTGAGGCTGTACCCTTTCATGTCAGGATGGTCGGCCTTACTTGTGGGGAGTCAGTCCCCTGCTGAGGCTGACTTGGACTGAACCAATCCATACTAGAGCGGGGGGAGGGAAGAAGAATTCTTAATGACAGATGAGAGATACATACTGATACCAGTTTGTGGAGAAGGGAAGACTTGGTAGAAGGGAAAACTGGGGGTTAATTAACTGGAGCAGAGAGAGGAACGAGGGAAGGAAGAATGGAGATGGGGGATGTGGACCTGATTCTCTGTGTAGTGATCCTGCACCAGACTGATTCAATGAACACACTGGGGAATGACCCTTTTATTCTAAGCCAACATTTAGCCTGGTGCACACACACTATCACCAAGGGACACATATGTGAGAGGCATGGTTGATATTCTGCATTTGTCTGCAGAATTTCTGATTAGAAAAAAGAGGGCACAGAGACATAAAAAAAAAAAAAATACTAAACCTTTAAAACATTTAAATATGTGGGGGGGAGAGAGAATAAATAAATAACAAAAATATCAATTTGTTAACAACAATACTCTAAAGGATTTAGAAGCACATTGCTCCAAAATAATGTGAAATGCTTGTACGTCCATGACATTCAAAACCGTAGCCTACAAACCTACATCCACCCAGTCTAGGTTGAGAGGGCATGAAATGGTTGAAAGATGACCTAATTATTAACGACACACACACACACACACACACACACACACACACCACCCACCCACCCAAATGTATGTTTAGCAGGCATGTAAGTGTTCAGAGCAGACCCTATTAATTCAGCTCATTTAGCCCCAGTCCAGCCATTAAATATAAGCCTGCCCCAAAGCTCAAAATGCAACACCAAGGCTCAACCCCCACAGCTTTGTCTTTATTTTTGCCTCTCTCTCACTCCCTCATTTCACACATCCACAATTTATTCATGTACTTATTGACAGCACATGCAATTTTTCTGTGCTTTTATAAATGAGTAAAGTTCCAGCGCGTGGTCAGAGGACGAGGGCAGAAACGGTATCGGTTTTAGAACTGGTGTTGGACAGAAATCAATCTGAATGTGCACTCAGGCTATACAAAAATGCCAGAGTCTAATGTTACCAAATACGGTTTAATACCCTGGCCACAGTAGTAGGGCACACAGCCAGAATCACAGCTTACATTGGTCATTTAACAGAAAAGGAGGTGTGAAGAATAAACCTTTAATATTTCCAAACCATCGGTCCACTTGCAAGCCAAAATGTGTATTTCTACATGAACGTTGCTCATATAAATTTTAATAGCTGACCAAATCAGAGAGGAAATGAGACTGTGGGGGTGGGTGGGGGTGCAAGGCAGCAGCAATAGACACAAATTAGGATTATAGGAGTGTTCATCCCTCCTTGTCTGCTCTTTCATTAACGCACCTCTGAGGTGTTTTTAGAGGCTGATGGAAATAAGCCGATTTCGCTGCTCACGAGGGCTCACCCACTACACATTAACTGTACCCAGTGTGACACACAGGCACACACTCATATAAAGACAAATTATTCTCGCTGTCAATCATGGTGCACTAAACAGTAGTATCTGCGTACAGGGCCAATGGCTGAATGGTATTGGGTAGGGCTGGTACGGTTACCGCAATACCGCGGGTCTGAGCTCGTCACCGTCATCACCGCAAAAAAACATTGGCCTGCACATGTGTGCACGTTGTGTCTAATGACATGGATTCGGGGGCAACACCATTCACTTTACCGGCAGTATTGACAATAGATAAGCTCTAGCTTGTTGTGTTATTGTTCACTTTTAACTCACTTTACCTCATCTTTGCTATCTCTTTTTCCTCTCTCTTTTTCACTCATACGCTACTCTGCGTTACCGCTCACTCTCCTTGCGCGACCACACGGGCACTGACGTCACTCACTTAAGGCACCCTGCCATTCTCGCTCTAACTTACGCTACTCTCGTAAGGGGGTTGCGGTGTACCGCGCTACTGCAGGAATTTCTTGCTTTTCATCCGCGGTAAGTAAAACTCCATACCGTCCCAGCCCTAGTATCGGGGTGAAAAAAAAAAAAGAAACATACCAAATGTCACAAGGGTCTGAGTCTTATTTTGACGCAAAACAATTTACGTCAATTCAATTAGTGTGGAGGGAGACAAGAGCATGTCAGCCTTATCTATGGCCTTTAGACTATCTGGGAGCTTTAGTCAGACAGAGCTGGTGAACAGGGAGCAGATGGATTAATATGTGGAGGGGTAATAGAGGGCGGCAGTAGGGCTATGAAACCCAGATAGTCATGGAGATAAACTAATAACTAAGATAAAACCCACACATACAATAAGTCATAAGCTTGAACAGTTCAAGCAGACAGCTACTGGCACTCTTTAGTCAGAGCATCTTATTCATCTGCCCCACCCAATCCAGGGAAGGAGAGAAAGCAGAGAAGTTGAAGCAGTGGGGCAGGGCACAGTCTAATGACCTCATCTTTCATTAGAGATTTCATTATTGCCTACCGCTTTAACTGGCACCTTTAGTAGCCCTAAGGAGAGGCAGAGAGAAGTGGCAGAAGACAAAGAGGAGACGGAGAGATAAAGACTGCAGGGTGAGAAGGGTATTCAGAGTGTGTGGGTGAAGGAGACGGTATGGACCAGAGGACAAGCAGATAGACTGGAGGACTACGGTAGACATGCACAGCACGCCAGAGGCAAAGGACACTGTGACGGACGTGTGATAAAGTTGCCCAGCTGGACCGAGCTGCATAACAGTGTAAAAGCTAAAGCGGTCTCCAATCTGACACACAACAGCAGGCTTGACCTGAGGTCTGCAAGTAGGAGGACACAGAAGGCAGTTCAAAGTCACTAAACAGCAGAAGAGCTACAGAGTACAAAATATAACACAGACCAGGCTCAAGACACCTGTGAATATTTATCACCAGCAAGTAATCTACAGTATTCAGTATACTGTAATGCAGCTGCATCAGTACAACACACAGCCTGTGAGATTCAGCACCACGGACAGCTCCAGTCTCATTGCAGTGTTTCCCCAATTTCTCCTGTCCTCAACGTCTGCTCCAGCTTTACCTTTGCGTATGCTTATGCTTAATGGCTGGTTGAGCAGTACAGATCTACCTGAACAGGACAACAATTAAAGTGTACAGTATAGTGCTGACTTGGACCAGGCGTGCAAGTATAAAGAAACAGTAATTTGCAAACTTTGCACTAGCAAGTTGCCTTTTAAGCTCTTTTTTCCTGCTAAATTTGTGGCTCTCTGCTGGACAGTGCTCACAGCAATAAGCTACATAACACATGCCACTGTATCTATGAGGACTGGTGGTTTAAATCGGCCGTCCTACACACAGAGTATGCCAGGCAGACACACAACTGACAACATCGCAAGTGGATGCGGTGGACAAAGGCTCAGACATAGATATTCGCGGACAGCTGCGGACGACTTCGGTCGACGTGTCGGTAGCGTGGACACGCAAGCAGTTCGAGGAAAGTGGCTGCATGTGTCCACGACAATGTGGACACACATGCAAAAAACATCGTGGCTGCTTGACCGGTACAAGTCTGCAGCTATTCATAGAACGCTGAAAGTATGTCCGAGCCTCCCAGACAGTTGAAATGGGACTCAGTTGCCGGCTCTTCAGTTAATGGTGAATGATTGGTTAACTAGGGTTGGCTATCGGCATTAGCATCCCTAGGGATTATTTAATTTGTTTCCATAGAAAGTAAATATGATGAGATGGGAGGTTAGTATAGCAGAAAGTGATCAGGAATAGCATTCATATGGTTGCTAACCCAAAATAGTTTTTTTTTAAAGAATAATTTCTATATTTCTATTACAGTATATATGCAGATTACCAACATTTTATATATTAGGATTATCTTCTACTATATCAGCCTTATGTAAAGATTATCTTCTACTATATCAGCCTTATTTGGTGAAAACATCAATACAACATCATCCATCTATTAAACTACAATACATATTTCAGAAAAAAACAGCCTCATCATTCTTGCATTTTATTCACTTGATTTTTAAAAGCTTGAGCGCTGTAGAATCATACTGTAGGGGAGTGCGTACTCATTCACCCAAAGTATGATACAGATGAAAGTTATTACACAAGCTTATGTGAACATGTGTGCGTGTCTGTATGTTTACGTGTACTAGAGCACAACACTTCAATGCAGGGCATGATCAGACTGGATATATCCGTTTGTAGAGGTTGGGACTACGTGAGATGACTGCATGACTGCTGAGACAACCTAAAATGATGTGTGTGTGTGTGTGTGTGTGTGTGTGTGTGTGTGTGTGTGTATTTCTTTGCATGACTGGCAAAGGCCTTTATCTCACCTCCTTATTGGTGCTGCTAAGACAAGCTCATACCAGTCCAGTCTCAGCTCCTCTCTATTTGTTCAATGATAAGTTCAGATATGATTTTAACCCTTGTGTTGTCCTCGGGTCAAATTTGACCCGTTTTCAAAGTTATTTTTATATCACAAATATGGGATGTCGAAATAAGCACTAAAAATGTCAAAAAAAAAGTGACAAAACGTTGGGAAAAGCGAGAAAACCAACAATAAAAACGTCAAAAACACCAGCGTTGGAAAAAGTGTAAAAAAAAAAAAAAATCCGGGGAAAACAGACAAAACATCGGAAAAAGCTATAAAAATGTTGGAAAAAAAACACAAAAACACAAAAACGTAAATAAAAAGAACTTTGAAAAACGCAATAAAACATCGAGAAGGGACACCAGAAGTGTTGTTATCATGGTCGACGGGAAGACAACACAAGGGTTAAGATAGCGGACGAACTTCTGGCAGGGCCTCTTTAGCTTTTCCACTCTCTGATGTCTAAAGGCGCTTTTGCCAGATTTGGAAACTCTGATAAGATACAGGCAGCAGAATCCCTACCATCTTTTAAATCACTTCTCAAAACTTGTAGTTATAGACCAGCAGTAGCGTAATGTGTTGTTTTATTGTTAGTTTTTTTTCATCTTTCTTAATTTACCTAGGTTAACTTTCTGTTTAAAAGCTTTGGTAACACTTTACTTGAAGGTATCGACATAATCGTGACATGACACTGTCATTAACGTGTCATAAATGTTATAAACAAGTCATAAGCATTCATGACTTCTGTCATTAAGTGTCATTCATTTTTTGTCATGACTAGTTGACATTGTTTGGGTTGTCTTGATTATGACAACTTGACATTAATCAAAGTGACATTACCAGAAGTTGTCTTGGTCATGACAAGTTGACATTAAATTTGTTTGGGATGTCTTTGTAATAACAACTTGACATTAACCAGGATGACATTACCAGAATATGTCTTTGTCATGACAACTTGACATTAAATTTCTTTGGAGTGTCCTTATTAAGACAACTTGACATTAAACAGGATGACGTTATGTCAAGTTGTCAAGACAAAGACATTCTCTGGTAATGTTATCCTGGTTAATGTCAACTTGTCATGACAAAGACAACTTCTGGTAATGTCACTTTGATTTATGTCAAGTTGTCATAATCAAGACAAATCAAACAATGTCAACTAGTCATGACAAAAACCGAATGACACTTAATGACAGAAGTCATAAACGTTTATGACTTGTTTATAACGTTTATGACACGTTCATGACAGTGTCATGTCATAGTTATGACAGTGTCATGTCAAGATTATGTCGATACCTTCAAGTAAAGTGTTACCAAAGCTTTTTATACGCCACTCCATATTTCCTAAGCAGTATGCTTTCACTGTGTCTGACAAAGCAATTTGTAAACACTGTTAAAGTCCACTATAAATTAAGTTAATTATTAATTATTGACTGAACTAGTCTTAACAGAGCTGCACTGGTGTGGATTGGGGAAGCTTGGTGGGGTAAAAACGTCTTTGATTAATCACAGACACCAATTTAGCTTAACAAGTCCAATAGAAAAAGAATAGGACAGGGCTATCAGAAAAACACACAGAGTGATGGCAGCTCACCATCAAGGCTTAGGAAAATACCAAAGAAGCACAGCTGCTGATAATGCAAACCCTCACTGGGGTCGTTAGAAATCAAACATAATTATCCTTGTCACAGTGTTCTCAAACACACCGATAATCACATTCCAATGCACACATATACGGAACACACTAAAGCTGGCAGCCTACATGGGGATCGTTCTATTGACTCTGTTGCAGAGCCGGTTGATTTTAGAGTAAATGTTCCACTCTTGAGACTCTCTGCCGTCTTCTAGTCCCGGCTGGCCTTTGGGTTCCCCTTTTTTCCTTCTCCTATCTCCCCTTTCCTCACCATGGCTGGATCTCACTTCTCTTATTTGATAGCTCCTCGGCTGAACCGGACACTGTTCTGGCCCTCTTTCGTGAAGGCTGTCTCAAAGCTCTTATTCCTGTCCCCGAGGATCGAGCATCGAGAATGGATCTCCGAGGAGCTATGAGCGACAGTGCTTCCTCGGTGGGATGGACTAAGATGCGAGGAAGGGAGAGGCAAATGGAGAGCCGGGGATGCAATTTAAGAACCTGGGATGCACCCAGTCTCTCTCTCTATAGTGCTTTTTGTCCCCTCCTCTCATCACTTTCTATCTTTATCCATTCTTGGACAGCCCCCCCACCCCCCCCCCCCCCCGCCCCCATATCTGCTCCCTTGACTGTAATTTTCTTCCAGCTCTCTAACCTCCCCCAACATCCTTCTTGGTCTCCTTTCTTTTCCACCAAGTCCCATTTTCCATTTCCGACTCCAACTTCTTGCCGCGTACCACCACCACCTCCCCCAGCCTCTCCTATCTATATGTACTTTTATCATTTCACCCAGTCAGTCACTAGTGAGGGGTACAGTAAAGTACCTGCTCAAATGTCATCAGCATCAATTCTGAATCTCAATCATCTCAAACAGGATTCAAAAAAAGCAGGGGCTTGTAAAGGAAGGGGGTACGGGTTTGGAGCGCCGAGATAAAGCTAACAGCACACTTCGTTGGAGGAGGGGGGCGATGAATTACATTTTCCCCATGGGTGTCTCGCCTGGAACACAGCCTGGTCCAGGTGACATTTTGACAGAGTAGGCGTCGGGCTTGTTGTGCTACGGTTTGCCGTAGCTATTTGACTACACAGATGGGATCTATAATTGCGGTGAGCTAGCCAGTTAGCTCTCGCTTGAGCCTGTCAGGAAGCACGAGAGACACTTCTGAAGACGAGGTGTCTGCTCAAAGCGCCATTGTCTGGTATTATAGCTAGAGGTGACAGGGCTATTAAAATGCACAGAGTCTGAGCACCCGTGTGTGTGTGTGTGTGTGTGTGTGTGTGTGTGTGTGTCTGCGAGACAGTGATGGGTGGAAAGAGGCGTCTTTGGTATAATCCACTCTGTGACACAAACCTGAGTGCTCTCTCTTCAACCCCCCCCCCCCCCCCTCCCATTACAGTCTAGCTCCATCCACCTGCTGTCTTCCTCTCTCTATCATCTGGCCCTCTCTCATCCTGTCTCTCCAGAATAAATCTTTAATGGAGGTTTTATTGCCCCTGATCAGCATGTTTATGCAGGCTCATCTCACACACACACACACCTCACCTGTCCCTCCTTCTGACTTGATTGTCCCAATTTCACATTCTTGCTGTCTACATCTTTACCCTCCATTATTTTCGTCTTTTATCACATTCACAAATAAACTTAACTCCTCCACAAAGAACCCTAATGAAAAGAACTATTTCACCACTTTTATTTTTACTGTAATTGCAAGAGTGAAAAAGCACCGTCCTCTGCTTTTTGCTGAAACACTGCGGTTGTGTTTTTTTCCTCCCCAGTGAGAGTCGGTGTGTATGGGAGCAAAAAGGTGCTACGCTGTGAATGTAAATCCTGATTGGGGTCCTTACTCGGTGGACCAGGAACAGGATTTTTGTATATATGCGACAACAAAGACAATGACAGGTGAGGCTGGAGCTATGATTGATGTGCATCCAACTGAGGAGAGTGCATGCATGTGTGTGTATTAAAGACTCAAGGTAAAATTATGGCAATGCAGATCCTCTGTTCACAGTGGGAGAGCAGGGGAATTACAGTATCGCTGTCACACACAAACACACACACACATCAAAGCATTACAAGGACAAAATGTCCCTCTTGTGTATGTGCTAATGAAAATAAAGGTTTTGTGCGTTTATATACTACTGCATACAGTTTGTAATACGTTGACAACGTATACACATATACACGGAGAATGACTGTTCAGCTTTTAAATGTATGAGCTTATGTTTGTGCATGTATGTCTATGCAATGCACTTTAAGGGACGTGGGAGGTTTTGTCCTCTAACAAAAGTCAGTGTATCTATACATTATAATCAGCTGTGTTACCCAGCAGACCCAAAGTCACAGTTGCACACATTCAACTTACCATGACAGATATAGAGTCCACTTTATATTCTTAAGTTACAGCCACTGGCCTCACCAGAGACCGGCATTCGCGCGTGCGTGTGTGCGTGCGTGCATGCATGTGTACCATGACAACTGTAAATGTTGCACAGATATGGACAAAGATGAACAAATGGAGGGAGGAGAGGAGCAAGGGATATATATATATATAGAGAGAGAGAGAGAGAAGAGGAGATGAGCGACCTTGCTGCAGGGAAGACTTCTCTACAAAGGCTCTTTGTAAGGTCTCTGTCCAGCACACGTCAACACCCCAAGGCTACACACAAACACACAGTAATGTAAAATATATATATATATATATATATGTGTGTGTGTGTGTGTGTGTGTGTGTACGTACGTACACACACACACACACACGTAGTCGCACACAGACACAAATACAGATTTCAGAATAAAGTGTGCTGAGAACGAAACAGACGGGCCCCGAGGGCAATCCCTCTCCCTGTCTCTCTAGCTTTCTCTCACACTCTCTAGATAGTGTTACAGTACAGTATTAAAGAGACATCTCATCACTTTAAGCTATATTACTTGCTTTCTCCTGTTAGTTTTGCTTCACATCTCTGTACACTACCTTGGATGAGTTTTGAACACCTTTTAGATATCCAAATCGAAAAGAGGAGATTTTCAAGAAGATCAATTACAGCCAAAGAAGTGACCAAATAACATCAAGGTAGAACTGGGCAATATATCGATATTATATCGATATCGTGATATGAGACTAGATATTGTCTTAGATTTTGGAAATCGTAATATGGCATAAGTGGTGTCTTTTCCTGGTTTTAAAGGCTGCATCACAGTAAAGTGATGTCATTTTCTGAACCCACCAGACTGTTGTAACTGTTCTATTATTTGCCTTTACCCACTTAGTCATTATATCCACATTACTGATGATTATTTATCAAAAATCTCATTGAGTAAATATTTTGTGAAAGCACCAATAGTCAACACTACAATATTGTTGCGGTATCGATATCGAGGTATTTGGTCAAAAATATCGTGATATTTGATTTTCTCTGTATCGCCCAGCCCTACATCAAGGTGTATTTTCAACAAAGCTTTAATGTTAAAAACACTGGATTATAAAATATAAAATACAAGACGTTTCAGTGTTCATCCAAACACCATCAGTTGTTTAGTGTGCACAGGAAGTAACTCTGGCCTTAATACACAAGGCAGTCACATGATCTCATGGCATGAAGTCACATGACTGCTAAGATGTAGTATTAAGGCCAGAGTTACTTCCTGTGCACACTAAACAACTGATGAAGGTGTTTGTTGAGACACCAGTTGGCGCTCCAAGTCAGATAATGTGCAGACTGTAGGTCTGCAATTCATTTCTCGTATTATTCATTTACTACCTTACATGAAATAAAGTAATCATTTGGCAAAATACACATGGTGAAAATAGAATGAATCTTCAAAATGGCCTTTTTTGGCCGAACAAAAGTTCTAAAGCCAAACAGTATTTAGTTTGTTCTATCATGAGAAGCAGGAAATTGTCACATCTGAGAGTCTGGAACCATCAAATATATGGCCTCAAAAAAAAGGACTTAACAGTTAATCCATTGTCAAAATTGTTGCCCACCCCCAGAACCCCCCCTTTACCATTTCACCTTTTGGTGTTTTTGCCTCTATGTCATTGATTATATTCATATATAACAAGACCTAATTTTGTATTATATTACATTATTATTGTGTCTACAACACTGCCTCAATGTCCAATTAAAAACAGATTAGCCATTAAACCAAATTACTCTTTTGAAGCAACCAATTAAAGCTCCACTTGCATGTATATGTAGCCCCATGTGCACATGTGAAAAAACACACATGCATGCGTACGTAGGCAGATGTACACACCTTGGCACATACACACTCCAAGTACAATACCCACTCTAACCCTAACTGGGTCAATCCATCTATTCTGTTGGGGGAGGGAGGAGACATGGGTTTTGCTAAAATGCAGGAAGCAAACACCAGAAAAAGCAGCCTCACTGGGAAATGATCTACCACTGGTGAATCTAGGACAGCTGCACGAAGGAAGGGAGAATGGAAGGAGAGAAGGATGGGAACAAAATAAGAATGGGTAGCAGTCGCCCCACAAGACAGTAAAAGGATACAAGCACAAGGAGAGCAAATGATGAGAGGTTAGAGGGCTGGAAGAGAGAGAAGGATGAGAGAAGAGAGGGGAGAAAGAGGCTGTGGAGAGGACAGTGGTTTCATTAGTGAGATTGATTAGATGAATGGAGAAGCTAACAGCCTCTCTGCTCTTTAGCTAAATGCCATCTCTGGGCCTATCAGCACCAGCTCCAACAACAACACATAAATTAAAGAGAGAGAGAGAGAGAGAGAAACAAACAAAGGAAGCATTATCGGCATCACCGAAACCCACAGCAGTCTGCCAGGGGAGACCTGAGATTACAGACAAATGGCGGAGCACCTCATTTGGTCGTAGGAATGTAAGCAACAGTATGGTAATGTATTATGCTTGTGTATAAATGTGCGTGTCCAGGTCTGTGTAGAAAAAGGCCCTTGAGAGTCTCAAACCTGCCCCTGATTTCATATTACTAATCTGTGACACACATACACACACACACACACACACACACTAATGACATTCACCCATCCGGAGGGCTTCTTTCTAAAATGTTGCCTTTTACATGGAAACTTAACAAGTGTGAAATTAGAAAGGTTACCAAATAATTTGCACGCACGCACAAAGCGTGTGGCAGAGAGTGGAGCTCAGATGGGGGGAGAAGTCCTAATTGAAAAAGCCTCTTCCTTCCAGGAGTCTGCTGCTGAGGAGGGACAGCACAATAAGGTGATTGCTGTGTAATACGCCAGAGTTTATCTCAGGATTGTCACACATTGACCGATATGAATTTACGTCAACACATTATTTTCTGCCCTAATAACTGTATGTGAAAGTGTGCTCTTGTTTAGTTGTTTGTGCAATAAGAGAAAAGGAACACATTACTGTCTTAAAGAGTCCATCTACTGCTTTTTAATGGCAGTAGAGTGATTTCAAAAATTGTCCTTCGGTTTGCTGTGTCAGCAAATACCTGTCCTGCTGAGGTGCTTTTTGGTAAGGCGCAAGGAATTTCTCTTCAAAGATCAATAGAGAGTTGAAGTCCTGACGTTACATCACATCTAGTTTGCATTATGGGCGGAGCTAAGCTCCAGAAGCAGCGACGGCGGCTCTGCAAAATAGTCTCAGGAAGGAAGGAACTTGTTTTGGTGGAACATTTGCACCACGCAAAAAAGAAAACGCCACATACAATATTAAAGGAAGGTAACTGTTTACACATCAGCTGGAAACATGGTTAAACGTAATTTGCTGTCACCAGTGTATAGCCCTGTGTGTACTTTTTCCACAGCAATACCCAACAATCGGTCCCCAAACATCCTAGTTAGATAGTAAATCCTGCAAACATATTCTTTGTAAATCTTTACAATTACTCCCCGAGAGAACAAAGCAGCCCTCGCTTGTTGCACTATGCAAATGTTCTTCAAAACTTTCCATTTTCAGCGTGAAGCTTGCTAGCTAGAAGTTGTTGTTTCCCAAAGCAAACAGAGTTTAAGGAACGGCAACACAGAGCGGAAGGTGAGGGACATCCGCCGCGTTATCCTAAAAATCATATCCGGCTGCTGTTCCACTGGCTTTGGTGACTCAATGCAACCTTTCATTCTGTTCCTGTGGTTTGCAATCTACTGTATGTTCTAAGATCAATGAGTAACTAGAGATGCACCGATAGACCGGCCGGTGACCGGAATTGGCCGGTTTTCACGTGCTTGGCCATGACCGGCGACATGCCGGTCAACGCTACAATTAACTGACAACATAAGTTATACGAGTTACAGTTCTCAAGGACGCACGCACACACGGACGTGTGAATTTCCCACACCAGGAGTAATTTATATAGTTCTATTTTATAGTGATCCATTATCTGTTCAAAAAATGTTCTATGTTCTGTGCAAAATGTTCTATTAAAGAAAGGATAGAAAATAAATATTTGTGTGTGCTGTAAAGTGGTTAGAAAAAATGAAATCGGAATCGGCTAAAATCGGTATCGGCTGGCCTAACTCAAAGAAAATCGGAATCGGCCTAGAAAGTTGTAATCGGTGCATCTCTATGAGTAACGAAACCCAAACTTCACATTAGAATTTTAACCCTTTGTAATAATAGTGAAATTAAAAACAATTTGTCAGAATTTTGAAATCTACAGCTCTATAACATACCGTTGAGCAAGGAGTTTTAGTAATTTGTGTTATTCATGTCATTGTGATTTTGAATTCTTACTTCTGAAACAAAACCCTGTTGCAGTTTTACTTCTACTCTCTATAAGGTTCACTTCAATTGTATTTATTACAGTGTCAATCATAACAGATGTTATCTCAGGACACTTTACAGTAAGAGTGGGTCTAGACCACACTGTAATTTACAGAAACCCAAAAAGTCCTCAAACAGCAATTACACTTATAGCAGTGGTGGCATAATGTATAACATCACCATCATTTTTATTTTTCAAGAATATTTTTTAATTGCTAAGGGGCATGACTGTGTGCGAGACAGGGGATATACAGTGCAGTAACAGCTGCTTGGAGGCACACAGTCACCAGTAGACTGACTTTCCCCAGCCATCATTACCTTTCCTCTTCCCCCATCGTCATTTTAAGTCAGGATAGAGCACAGTTTGCTGTATTGAATCTGTAATGATATGCAAATGAGATGCAAATCCCTCCCAGAGGAGTGGACTGCTGGAGGGAGGCTATCTGATGTCAGCGTTCAAGAGAGAACCACTGCCTCAGGAAGAAACATAGGAGAGTAAGAGTGTGTGTGTGTGTGTGTGTGTGTGTGTGTGTGTGTGTGTGTGTGTGTGTGTGTGTGTGTGTGTGTGTGTGTGTGTGAGTGAGTGAGTGAGTGAGTGAGTGAGTGAGTGAGTGAGTGAGAGAGAGAGAGAGAGGAAAAAAAGGCAGAGATGTTGAAAAAGGGCTAGGGCATTGATTGTGGTTGTAGAGAAATGTTTTTGATTTATCTTGGACACAGGAGCAGAATGGCACCTTCAGTATCACCGCATGGCAGAAAAACTCAGTCTAAGAAAAATAATACCCTCAATCTGTCCTCTGTACAGCTCTAGATAGAAGGCAGAGAGAGAGAGAGAGAGAGAGAGAGAGAGAGAGAGAGAGGCCGCAGAAATATAAGGAAAATGGAGACTGGGGGGTGGGGGGGTCAAGGAGAGGCAGATGCAGCCATGCCTGTTGACAAGAGAAAAATACACCTTTCACTGAGAAATAATCTTCACCTCCCTCACTGCTGCATTCTCTCTGACATAGCAACTCATCTGGCCTCGCCTCACTCACACCGCAGAGAGAGGAGAGAGGGGAGGGAGAGAGAGGGAGGGAGGGGAGGGGTGAGGGTGGAGGATGAAAGAGGACGAGAGAAAGAGGGACCAACAAAAAGAGGGACACCACACCACCCACCACTTTTCTGACATCAGCAGTGAACTGGGCCTCGGCTGTAAAGAGGACAAGATCAGGCGGCAGCCGCGGGGGGGGGGGGGGGGATTGACAAAGCTGCAGTCAAGTCCAACAGTTTCTAGCAGCCTTCAGTCTGTACAGGAAGTCACAGAAACACATCCTATTAGACCTGATTCCGATTTATTAGTGTTATCAGACCCATATATCAGTTTCTACACAGTCTCCAATTGTATTGATTATGACGGAGTGGCCTATTAAAATGCTATACTGTGATTTCTGTTCGTGGTTCATGAATTCTCACGTACTGTAAATCATCATCATATCAGTTTTTCTGCTGTATATAAATCAGCTGAGCAGACCTGTCCCCCTTAAACTACATACATGAATTTGAAAACATTAAAAGTCAGAAGAAAGAAATACAACACAATAGCTTTTATTTTTGGTGAGTCAGCTATTTAGTCAGGGCTTCACATTCCACTTACCAGAAGTTGTTGTGTTGCTAAATACTTCATTAATTAAAAACAGTCAAATGTCACTATACAATAGACCATGTATAGTTTATGATCTGTAATGTATTTAGTCTCTCTGACTACTAAATGTCACCATAAGCCATGTGTTATGTTAACAGAATAAACCTTCAAATCAGACAAATTAAATCACAATCTCTCCAAGTCAATAAAAATGAAACGTTTCTATGAAACTTCATGTTTTTGAGTCAAGTTAGATCAAGTGAGCGGTTTGCAGTCGCTGGAAAGCAGGTGTGACGCCTGGCACTAAGAACTGCGGCCGCCTTAATCTCATGGAGGTTATCGTCACCCGTGTGTTCATCATGCCAGAGAAGGGCTGTTTCCGAACGAATTCCAGAGTCAAATATAATTCGAATAGTCAAAAAATCAACACTTATCGAATGCTGAAATTACACTATTCAAATGTGTATTATTAACCTTCGTGAGTCTCGCCCTTCTCGCCTTGGCCTACCCACATGTAAAAACGAAATGCTTTTGTCACATCACGTCTGATGAATTATAAGTTAGCGGGAGCGAGGCATTGTAGGGCATGGAGCTGCAGTGGAGACCGTAGTAGAGAAGGAGTGACAGGTTGTGGCTGGGAATCAAAAGGAGGATGAAATACGGTTTTAACATAAATTTAAAATGGACATCCACCGAGTCAAAAAGCTTACGTTATCATTAATTAGCTCGTTCTTGTTGGGCTGATGATAGCTAATGCTAATGTTAGCTTCCCTTTAGCTGTCAGAGTCAGCTTCGACTTCATAAATTCACTTCTAATAGCTGTATTATGATTAACGTGACAATCTGCGCAGGCCTGTCTCATCTCGAACAAGCCTTGCATCTATAGTTTAACACTTTATACTGCTCTGTCTCTCTCTTTCTCTCTCTCTCTCTCTCACACACACTCCTTATTCTCCCAGTGTGTAAAATGCTCCAATGCATATGAAGCTACTGTATCTTTGCTTGTCAGAGTTACAAACCCTAAGCCAGTAGTCCTGTGTGTGTGTGTGAGCCCTCTCACCCACTTCTCTGTCCGACTGTCTATCTTTTTTTTTTTTTCATCCCAGTTTAAGCTCAGCTGTGGCTTAGAGATAAATACATAAAGTTGGAGGTGGACACAAAATGCAGTGCCCATTTCTCTAACTCTTGCTCACTTTCTACAAACAAACACCCAGAGGTCCATGGATGGTGATAAACCTGTGCCATTTTTAGCTGTAAACATAAAAGACGGAGTGTCCAAGCTTCTCAATTCCTCCAGGACTTTAACATTGTAGGTTGGAGGCTTCACTGACCCACTACGTATGTGTTACTTTTTATTTTGTGTCTTAGAAATGGCAGCCATCCATTAGCACCTACCCAGCTTCCTCTTGACAACAAAAATAGCATTGCACCAGTCAACCAATCAAATCAGAGGTGTGAGATCCTGGAAAGCTTGGAGTGCTCATGGGTAGAGACTTACTTTTTTTATATACCATTTGTTCGCTACTGAAATACACTACCTAAACACACCTTCCTACTTGTCAGTAATGTCCTGATTCATTATGTACTACTGTACTATGCATTTGAAGTGTCTAATATTCTGCTATACACAGACAAATGTTGAGTCAGCTGCTCCCTGGAGCATGGCTGAGGTTAAATGACTTTCTCAAGGGTACATCATTGGGTTTGGAGGGTGAAGACCACTGCTAACTAGTTTGCTAGCCTCTTCACCTTTCACACAAAATAGTTCATTCTAAATGTGCCTTGTTTCTCGCTATACTCACAGGTACTGAAGTATAACTGAATCCAAAACAAATAATTCAAGGGTGTGCAAAAATGTATACATTATAGATATGGAAACATACATCTTTAACAAGACACACCAAACTATTTGATGCACCGAGTTAAAACAAACTTGACATGACTGGCAGGAGAAGGGAGAGGACACTGAAGGATATGGAGAAAGTGAGAGTTAAGAAAATGAGAAAACATTTTTCCTTGTGTGTTAACGACTGTTGATTGGTTAAGAGGATGAATAACGTGATTGTAGGAATGATGACTATGATACTGATTGTGATGATAAGTGTAGCATCGGGACAATGAAACTGCAAGCCCCAGTTATCATGCTGGTAAGTACGTAGTTTAATATTTTTGGTGTCTAAATATGTTGACATATTACTAGAGCAAAGACACCCAGATAAGCAAGTGTGTGTGCAATGAAGTGAGCATGGCTATCAAAACTCTTTAGCTCCTTTGCTGTGGGAAGAATGTGTGCATCTGTACTCTAGGTTCACCGTCATGAGACATTATTTGCATGCTCATCAAATCACGTCAAGATCTTTTTTGCAAGATCAGTTTTTCAACCGAAACTCAACAATGGTTTGACATGTCACGAGTGTTAGTATCATAGTGTCAGCATTAAAGCAGAGAGCTGACTGAGATTATTGAGACACATCATTATATTCATGACAAACTAGTTTGTTTTTTCCGCCTCTGTCTTCACATCTAGTGGGTGTGGTTGTGTATTCAAACCACAAACTGCTGCGCTATGTTGCATTGCAATGGACAGCTCACACAGCCAGAACGGCACTGTCAGACTGCACCAACACACCCACACATCCATACACATGAGTGCACACTGTTGATGTGCAGACTATTATTGTGTGGATTCAAATTGTCACTGAAACTCTGCAACTTTGGTACCGTACTGTATACTGGATTTACAGTTCGTATATTTCTGTATTGGCAAGGGGTTGCACTATAATTTGTGATTTATACAATTACAGAAAAGGATTATTTTCACTAATACAAGGGTCTTACAGAGTTCAACCACTGGAAACATTTACAATGCAAAAACCTTTATAACAAGCAACACTGCGCCACACTTTTCTAATGCTACATCTAACATTGCCCTGTGTCTCTTTTATTTACACTCTTCATGAGAAACCATTAAAATGCTTTAGGAGGGTGGACTACAGGCTCTTCCTCTTTTCCAGGCTGATAAAGAAGCTGCTCTACTGTGAGTTGGTCCCTGGGTGCCAGCCACGGTCGAGTGAGCTGCACTCAGACACCTGCTGCTCATTAACCACAACAGAGAAAGGTGACCACTTCAATCAGGATATTAGGACAGGAAATGAAATGGACAGAGGGGGGGTACATCTGGGAGGGGAGAGACGACAGGAGAGGAGATGGAGCTCTACAGAGTGTCCCAAGGTTAAGAATGAGGGGAGAAGAGGATTGAGGGTTATTCTTTGGCACTGTTCCCAGATGCAGCGTTGTGTCCCTCACCTTCGCTCAGCTGAAAATTCCCCAGCACTCAGAGGTGTATGTGTGTGTGTGTGTGTGTGTGTGTGTGTGTGTGCCTGTGTGTGCCCTGTCCACCTGACATCTCTTAACAGTAATAATGTATTCCCTCCTATTAATATGTTATGGATCAGAGAGTATATTATCGATCCACCAGCTCACTGCTTTCTCCCTCTCTTTCCACTGCTGCACCACTGAGGACTGAGGCCACATATTGGTATACTGGTTCTGGCTTCTGAAATTAGAGTATTTGGTATTGTGTTTTTATTGAGTATCTTTGGTTTTTTTAATCTGTTGGTCTGACAAAACAAGCAACAACAACACAAAGACCTTAAGTTTTGGGTTGTTATTTCATAAAGTGAACAGCTTATTGAAAAAAAATAAGGTTAATAAAAAATTGCACGTTAATTGACAAAGCATTATTATACAGTAACATGTTCAAGCCAAATCATAGAAAATGCGTCACTTGTTAGCTGGTGAATTATGTGTTGTGAACAACATCCACAGCTATTCTTATCAGATTGTCTCAATATAATTGAGAACATGATGAGATCTGTATTAATCATTGACAGGACAAGATCACACGCCATTAAAAAAGATTTCGCTTTATCCAACTCCATTGGACGACATTCAACATGGAAGTGGTACCGAGTTATTCTCAATCATGGATCGCGAGCTCCATTAAGTCACGGCAGTGGTTTTACCTTTGTTTATTGTCACCACTGACAGAACTAATAAAATCCAGTTGGAAAAAGAGGAAAACATCTGCTGCTCAAATAAAAAAGGTGTTCCTAAAATGTAGATTCTCCTAAAAGATATGTCATCCTATGTTCACGTGTTCCCTCTGCCATAGCAGCACTCAACAAAACGCATCGATAACTTATGGGTGTAGGTGCTATGTGTAGCCTATATGTGTGTGTGTGTGTGTGTGTGTGTGTGTGTGTGTGTGTGTGTGTGTGTGTGTGTGTGTATATATATACAGTATGTGGATGTATCTTTCATGTAGTCATGTTGAGGTGTATAATGTATTTATGTGTCTATGTATTTATGTGAGGCTCTGTATAGACTGTGGCAACACATTTCCTTGGAAAAGGACAATACGGAATCTATTTATCAACACAACCAACACTGCCATACTGAATCACCATAATTGATCTTTGAATTTCTGCTTCCTTGCATTTCACTTACAACAGCCTATTAGATCAGTCTGACACTTTTGTTGCATCAAATTGTGCACTTTATTGCTGCAGATTGCGTTTTACCTTAACAGTACCATAGGCTTTTTCTCAAAGTGAAAATTGGCATCTGAGTTCAAAGCTCTAAAACTTAAGTACTTAAGTACTCATGCACATTAGAGTGCGGATCGGGCCGCGTCCGACAGAGCAGTAACCGAACCCGACCCAAGCCCGACAGGCATTAAGATATTTATGTCCGAGCCCGACCCCGACACAGTTAAAATATAATTTTTTTCTCATACTAATGACACATGTACGTTTGTTTGTGCTAACCTTTCCTGATTGCTTCATTTCCGACCGTGGTCAGATACCAGGGGAGACTCGTTACCTCCAGGGCCGACGTTATAAAATGAATAACGTCGGGGTTAAAATCCTGTTTCTGGTGAGCAAATGAATGAACTTGGCTTTTAGTCTGGGGTTTATTTCGGACACCACACACACACACACACACACACACACACACACACACACACACACACACACACACACACACACACACCCCTCCCTTAAAGGAGCCGCAGCATCATTTTACAACAAATGCCTTATCGCGCTGATGTGACCGAGCCCGATCCAAACCCGAACATCATTTCTAAATGTCTGGCTGAACGTGGGTATCCGCACTCTAATGTACGTACAGTATACTCATTAAGAAAACACAATTATTACAAACAATACATTTAGATACCATAATTTGTGTTTGCATTAAAAAAAGGAAATAGATTACACAAACTACGGCTATTTGGATAACTTCTGGATAATAACTGCAAACCACTCATTACATACCTATGGACATTAACAGAGACTGCAAGATACAAACACAAGCAGTTCACACTCATTTCCAAGCTGTGAGACAGCATCAACTGCATCACACACAAACAATACTTCACACATACCAGAGCTCACGACATTCATAACAGGAAATGAAAAAGAGTGTGGCCCTGTGCCGGGCACTGGCGTGTGTGACAATGATTGTGTTCAGTAAATGTGATTACCTTAGAGTCACCCTCTGGAGGCAAACGCCACCGAGTTATTACACTCTTATTATTCCCAAACTAATAACATAGCCTGCCAATCACTTACACCGCAATCCTTAACCACACGCTGACAAGCGTCACGCAAATTCTCACACACACACACACACACACACACACACACAGATAGAACGATCTACATGCACAATTACAAACTATGAGAACATGCTGAATGAATCCAGACACACACTCATCTGACAAGGCTGCAAGCCAGCAGACATTTACACACACTTCCTTGGAGGGCCCCAGGGTGAGTGGAATCGTCCCCTTCATCTGAAGTGGAGAGGAAGCCCATTGGCCAAATTAGATTCCGACATTTCCTGACGGAGTTAAGCATCAATCTGCAACGCTGCGCCGTGATTCGCCATGACCTTGGCCTATCACAACGCAGCGTCTGGGAGTGCTCGGAGAGGCTCTTAATCAGACCTGGAGGACATGGGGTCTATGATGACATTACTCAGCCTTTATCTCTCTACACACATCCTTCTGTTTCTCTGCGTCTGTCTTCCAATCTGCCCTCTCCGGTTCCCTCTCAGCTCCAGGCTGAGGAGGTGGCTCCACAGCTCAAATGGACGCTTACTTAACCAGACCTCTGAATGTGAACTTTGTTCATTGATCCAATTCTGGGCCGACAGTTTGCCCTCACAATGCTGAACACAACAAAGCATGGCCCTTTTGTATCAAATGTGATCCATTTTCACTCATCTACTCAACAGGTGTGTTTCTGCAGCACTGATTGCATTCAAACATCCATTCTCATACACACACACACACACACACAGATCCCATCCCCTAAATAATACACACTCATCCTCATTCCAGAGCTACTGCAATCCCATTGTGAATGACGAGATTGTGCGGAGATGGAGATAAATGAGCCTTCATTACAGCCATGATAGCACCAAGCAGCACCAGAGCGAGGGATGAGAGGAAGAGACGCTCTCCTCCTTTCATTCTCACTGTCCCTCATTTACCATGTCCAAGGGTTCTTAACGTATAAAGGACACAAAAGGACAAGGTACATACTGAATTACAATAAATATGTGCATTTATATAGCTTGCACAAATAAATGCACACATGCACCACGTAAAAGAAATGTGCATTTAAATTGCTCATTCACACACACACACACACCTATACAGTGCTTCAAACCGAACTCCATCCATAGAGGCTATAGAAAACACCTACACAGATAATGGAATTCTCTGTCAGGATCTATCAAGGAAAAGCTTTTACCTCCACATGGATAACACACTTATCCGTAGCTGGAAACACACACACACATTTATGCACACATAACTTTCTCAAACCCACAGACATGCTGCATGCCAAATTAATACTATAAAGGCATACCGTTTAAGGTACATTCGGCCCATTGATGATTGAAAGAGATGTGTAAAATCAAAGATATAAAAAGCCTGTCTCCTTTTTGGCAGACAGCGTAAGGAGAATGTAATTGGATTTTTACCCTCGTGGTTTAACAGATGATGTTGTGGAGGGGTAGAAAGTTATGAGTGCTGCACAGCACCTGTATACAGATTCAGACACACTTGTACATAGAAAACGCAGTACAGCAAACAACTGCCAGTGTGATGCAATAGCCCTTTGTTATTTTCAAAAAAAGTAATATTACCACTCATATCCACATCAGTGCCAATATTCACAGTCAATATTCTGTGCTGCGGCAATACAGAAGCAAGACCAGAATTTTATTAACTTCAAGACTACCAGTAGGCAGCAAGTGTGCGTATACGGTATGTGTGCGTATATGTGTGTGCGCGCCTGCTTCCGAGTCCCGCAGGAGTCCAGAATGGATTAGCCTGAGTCAAGCTTAATTCTCAATAGGTCAATGTCTAGTTGTTACCTCAGAAACACGTGATGTGATGGGGAAAAAAGGAAACCAAGAGACAGAGACCGAAAGATACAGGAAGACAGACCATCGTCAAGGAATGCAGATCAAAACCCTGATCTCGCTCACAGACACACAGTACATTTCCCTCTATGCCTCTCTCTCAAGCTCTGGCTGTCCTACAAACAAATGCACATAAACATGTGGATCCAAACATTCCCCCAGAGGTTGGCTTGGAGCCAATGTAGTGACTTGCAGGTTTCGTCTTTGGCATTTTAATTGCTTTTCCATTTTCCTGCCCATTCATCCTCCCACATCCGCTTGCTCTCTACTTAGCTGTCCATGGTATACACATTCTAGCATTTAGAATTACAGACTGATCAGTGAATGTGTTAAAGGACTAGGGGTGCACCGATTTATCGACAGAACATTGGTATAGGCCGATATTCACCTCATAGACTGCCATCGGCCTATCAACAAATAATACAGCACCTATCGCAGTGGCAGATGTTTATGTGTTGGTTATTTGCAGGCGGACTCGGACAACAGTCCGCTAGCAAATGCTGCTACTGCAGCTGCTGATTTGGAGAAGAAGCCACTAACTAGACACAATGTTGGTTTGACTGTTTACAGTAAAAAAGAAATGTTGGCGTGGGAGTAGTACACCATGTCGGAGAAAGAACAGAGACATTAACCGCCACCAGTAAGACTCAGTCCTTGATAACCACAGCATTTGAGAATGGGAGAAAATTCCCAAGGGGCGGCACCAAAGCTAAAGGGATTACTGACAAGGTGATGGAGTTCATTGCATTAGATGACCTGGCGTTTCGAAACCCACACACAGCCCAGTCGCCATTTTGCTGACGTCCGTCTCCCCCGAAATCTATGTCTTGGCCACACACATTCATGAGCTACTGGCTTGTGTGAGTATGCTTAGCCTCACGGCACAGTGGATTGACAAAGATCTAAACTTGATAAAGGCAGTGTTACACTCCAAGGAGAATATCATTTTATTGCTTTTGTAATGGCTTTTACAGGATACAGGGGCTTTTGAAGCAGTTCTTCGTGTGAATTTTTTCATGTGAAAGAAGGATATATTAAAGGTTGTTTTAATAAATGTGTATGATTAAATTTGTGCTCATTTAAAGACTCATTTTAAAACAAAACATAAGTATCGGCCAAATTGTTATTTTAAATTGTTATCGGCCCAGAATTTCACAATCCGTGCAGCCCTAAAAAGGACTAATTAAACCTAACCTAAGAAATGAGCAAAACTTTAAGTGGCCTTGAAAAGAGATTTTCCAACATCTACTGAACAGTGTTCATCCTGTCGATGTACCCTTAAGCAAGACACACAAAAATTGGCACAAATGTGACAGCAGCAAGGTTTAGCCCCAAGCAGTACCATTTCTAGATGGTGAGTGTCACTGGCTCAAGGCCACTTCAGCAGGGCCAATGATACCTGTCTTGTAGGACTTAAAGCAGGCCTTCTGGCTGAAGGATAGTAACCCTACTCGCTACAGCCTCTTGCTGATTTGATTCAACTTCCCAAAACTTGCAGCAAAATGTTTTGTTTCCCAATTGGCAGTACTGTAGTGAAGCAGGGCCTCAGGGGTTAGGATCCTATAATCCATACAGGCATACGTAGATGTACACATGTTCATCACACAACCACATGCTGAGGGCCAGTTCTCTCAAACAGAAATGTTCATTTTATAGTGATTCCAGCACATCTGGTAAAAAAGCATAATTGTACTAATACTATGATATATTTCTCCCAGAAGGACAAATTACATATTAAAAAATAGACACACAAAGATGCTCACAGTGAGTGCTCTAGCCTGCAGCCTTGAGGCAGAGCCCAGCCCACAGTGATTGATACTCCGATACAGCCGTTTTTCTCTGTAACCAAGTCCAAGCCAGTAAGAAAACACACAAACTTGCCGTCATCTTCGCTGAGCTCTAGCTGGCACAACATACATCTCCCTCACCCCTGCTCCATCCATCTCTGGTATTCTCCATTTATATAGTCCTCTCTCTCTTCAGCATCTCTATATCTGGCGTCTGTGAGGGTGTATCCATCTACAACCTGTCACAGAACCATATCTCTCTTTTAATGCTTATCTTCTCTTACAGTTTTTCCTCAGCTTTGCACTATTTTGTTAACACTAGCGCTGCATTATAGTATGAAAGGACCTTTAAGGGTCAAGAAATCTCCCTCTGACAGTTCTGTACTCCATATATAAATCATCTTTCCTACTATACCATGCACAGCCCCTAAGTACAAATTGAAGCCCACAGCAGAATCTTAAACTCTCTCTTACTCATCCCTCTAAGTGCTGACACACACCTGATGGATCCTATGCACGTTCCTGGTTCCTCCTCTGCTTTGCCACCACACCACGAAGGTCACTGCTGGCCCGCTGTCGCGCTTCCCCCTCCCGTCTTACTCTCTGTCCCTCTCTTTTTCCCTCTGCTTTGGCCAGAAAGAGAGAGAATCCTTGCAGGGGCAGGAAATCCTCAGCTGCAGACAGATACACTCAGAGACTGGAGAGCCTAACTGCAGCCGAAGCACACTGGAGGTGCTGGCTGACTGAGCTGTGGAGGTGGTGGAGGGTGGCTAACGTGGCACCACAGCAGCCTACTGACACACACAGCCAGGGAGCTCAGAGAGTCGCTAGCTCAAAGCTCACCGCAGCAAAGCTCAGAGTCAGCAGCCTAGCCCACCTCCCCGCCTGCCTCTCTCTTGCTCTCACTCTGCCTCTTCCCCCTCCTCTCCATTCTCACAGTTACCACATTCCACCTAATAGCAGAATCCTCTCTTCCTCCCTCCCTCAACTAAAGTACACATCAAGCTCATTCTCAGCTCTCGTTTCTCTTAAGCTCGGTGATGTATGTTCAACAATGCTGAAGAGTGTTGCAGCTGAGATGTTGGCTACATCCTCTCACAAATCAACTCAATCCTCTCACAAATCAACTCACTCGCTCCAAGGTGTGTTTGTGTTTTTTGTGCAGGAGATTAAAAGAAAGCTTAAAAAATGGCTGAGGTCAAGGTAAAAATCGTTTTCGAAATATCAACATGCAACCCCCATCAAACCATCTTATTTTGAATTCTGTATGTATTCTACATTTCACTTGGTTGAAAGACAACTTACCTCTGGGGGCAATAATAAAGTTGAAAAGTGAAAACAGTCTGCAGGTTTTTCCTTAAATAAGTCATCTCTGCGAGTGATTTTACCAATGTGTTCCCCTTTACATAAAAATGTTGATACCGGTACCAATACCATGACTTCGATACCAGTTCCTGAATGATACTTTTTTCGATACCAATTTTATAAAAATCCATTTGAGCAAAAATAAATCTCAATATTACGACACAAGTCTTTATTTTTCAGCTCCTACCACATGAGCCTGTCTTTGTGCGCAACGTAGAGTTTTTCCTGCGTGTCTCTACGACGTGTACCGTTAGACAGCCAATCAGCAGCATTATTAGACCTTGGTAGTTGCATTCTGCATCCTTATTGGCTCACTGACGCTGATAAGACTTGCCCCTTAGGTATTGAAATTTGGTATTGAATTACGAGGCATTTTCTGATACTAAGGAGCCCATTCAGTCTGTGCCTAAAAAGTATCGAATTCGGTACCCAGCTCTACCTTTACTTGAAGTGCTCATCAGTGAGTGGAGGTTTTGGTTGAAATGGAAACCTGCACACTGTTGGGTGTCCATGGCACATATTTGTCCGCACCTGTACTAATGGTGTGTATGCCTGCAGGAATTTTTCATTTTAATTGCTCAGCGTTTAAAATATTTGTCTCTGCCTCGACTTTAATAAAATTGAGGTGAATGGAATGTGGTTTGCCCTGCTCCAAGCACTAAAAAAATGACATTGACACAAATTTAACAAATAATGGTCATCATTCTGTATAACTACTTTTTACCAAACGAAAAACTGTGAATAAAATAAGACCTTAGGAAAAACCTCATCAAACTGAAACTATCTGCATGATTAGATACCACACAATAAATGATAGTGTTTTTAGTAATTGGGATGAACCGACCCTTTAAAATACAAAGTGGCATTCAGACCACATAAATGCACATTTATGACAGCAGGGGAGGCAGAAATGGAAGAGGGGCGGTGGCATTCAGATGAATCCAAATCCACATGCCACCACCATTTATCATTTAATGTATTCATCCTCTCCAAACCTAATGCCCTGACAAAGACAGGCTTATTGAGCCCTCCCTAACACAAAGATTAGCCTCAGACAGACTACACATACAGACACCCTCACAGAGGGAAGAGATGAACACAAACAGTGGGAGGGAAAGTCAAGGGGAGCATTACCCATTGGGGAAAAAAGAGCAACCTGGGAAATGAGTAACTGTATCAGACAGGGTTAGATTGGAAAAGAGTTGGATAAATCATTAACATATAGCCTGGTGAGTAACATGTTGATAATGTTGAGATTGTTGTGTTGAATAGCAAAATGTCACTTCTCTTCTGTTGTTGCATTGCTCCAACATAGCGACTCCATATGTAACACCAGCTGTGGATAAAGCTCTTGTTCAAGGGGGCAAAGAGAAGAAAATGACAAACTCATAAAGAGTCCGTCTTAGAGCTCTGTCGGCTTGTAGAACAAACAGCTAAAAGGATATGAAAGAAAGCCTCCACTCAGTCTTTTATAAACTTTCTTCCAGCCCTCTCCACCCCCCTCCATTCCTCACTCTGACTGTGTTTTCATCCCTCACTCTCCTCTCTCTCATCTGAACAAGGACATTCAGTGCATCACCCCTAAAAAATAAAACTAAGTAATCTCTATCTCTAGTAATGGCTGTTGTTATGGCCACAGCAATAAACCTGACTGAGCTGCTTCACTCCACACTGAATGAGTGCCTGTATAGGATGTGCTTATGCCCTTACATGCTCACTGTGTCAAATCTATGAAGGAACACACACCTGCATCGTTCTTTACTGCAGACCACATTTAGTGCGGCTTCCCACAGATCTATACAAGGGGATCCACATGGGTATTGGAACAGCATTTTATCTAGGAAATTAGCTTTGTCATGGATACGGTTTCCGTTTACTTCCTGGTGATGAAGATGTTGCAAGGAGCCAGTCTATTGACAGTTGTCGAGTGTGGCCATAGGGGCAGATTGATAAGAGAGTGTGTTAACTGTCATTTGGCACAGAGGAGATAGATCACGTTTAAGTATTGACTGGCTGAACAATGTAGAATGCTGTTCAATCTCCCTGCCACTGTCGCATGCTCATTAAGAGCATCAGAGCATGTCATTAGCATACACACATACGCTCCCTACAGCGTATCATTAAATAGATTTAATTATCCAACTTTCTGAGTCTCTGAATAACGACAACAAGTGCACAATGCATTCAACTTCCAAACAAATTACTCTCGTCAGAACATTTCTAATTAGTGCAGAGAAGAGGAAAAATATTGGTATTAACCTGGGCTTACTCAGTCTGTGTTTCAGAGTGTTTAAGTGTGTGTGTGTATTTATCCTCCAGTAATTATATTTCCAGGTAATGGTGGGCATAGAGGGGCAGGCCTGTGTCTATATTCCATTCGGCTTCTCAGACGTGTCCAATACTGAGGCAGATCAGATCGAACTGTAAAAGCTCATTAATTACGGATGGTTGCTGAGCGACAGAGAATGGTGGGGGGGGTAAATGAGGTGCAGTATTGGAATGCTGAAGTTGAGAAATAATTGAAAAATATATCTCCCTCTGGTTTGTATTTGAGAAGTAAGCACTCAGCAAGCACAGCTTTGGAGATCAAAGGGTAAATGTTGCTGGCCATCTCTAGAGGCTGACACAGCATACACTCAAACACACAGGAAGATTTTAGAAGCTGTTTGGTTAAGTATTATACAGAGAAAATAAAATATGTAGGGGGATAGCCTTGATAAAATACAACTTTTATTTGAGTAAGGGACTGTTCGTTATTTAATTAAGGGGTCACCGGAGGAGTTTTGTGGCCTCTAACCTAAAAAGACGTGACCCTCCCCTCGTCAGTAATAATTTTCCTATGACCCTCCAAAACGATTTGAAAAAAAAGGTATGAGCCTCCCCTCGCGTGCAAGTTTGCACTTAGCAAAGAAGTACAGATACCGTTTGATTTTTACAGCCCTTAACGTGCAGGAGTTAACCTCTGCTTTCTCATCTTACACATCACACTCCTCTGTTATGGTGTGGTGGCCATTTCAGTAGATTTACTTACTAACATTGTTGTGGAAACACAATAAGCATGGAAACTAAATGCACACTTCATGCATTACTGCATTACTTCAAATACTAAGTTACTCCTCTAGTAAACTAGTATTCATATGAAATAAAACGATAAAACATTGAGACCATTCAGCAAAGGACGCTGGGATATAACCAATTCAACACTGGTTGCTATGGACTTGTCACTATCGTCATTGTATATTTTAGCACATAGGTAAAGGTGCCGAAGCTGAACATTATATTCCAAAACACATATGTTTATTTTTAAAGTTTTTAAGTTACATTGTAACAATTTAACAATTCGCCCTTATGAAATCCAATCACGGCACGGCTGTTTTGGAACACAATAGACAGACGCTTAAATTCAACTAAAATGTAACAGTGAACAATCAGTGTTGGACCTACAGTCTGTTGAGATGCCTCTCCAAACTCACCATAAAACGTTAAGACGCGGTGAGAAAAAAAGATCCGTATTTTGCCGTAATCCAACGACACGGAAAAAAAGTAATCCACAGCGATCAGTAGATCCACAAAAAGGTAAATGATACGGTGTATCCAGCAAGGCCGATATGAGCGTCACATACGAGGCCTCTCCACTTCGCCGTTTAAACAAAGTGGAATAAACGTATAAAAGTCCAAATCTACACAAAACCCGCAATCAATTAGTAAGCTGACATCACATTTATATACATGTATATACATATAGGAAACCTTTATTGCAAGGTTGGCACGGCAAGATGTCCAGACATAGTGCAACAGTAACTTTCGTTTTTTGCGTCCTGCTGCTCCCATCGTCAGCCAGGTAATATTTTTTTTACTAAAGCAGTATATGAAATCAGATGTATTACCTATCACCATTTAGTTGTTTTGTGTTATTTAAGATATTTATTTAATATCTGGTCATGCCAGATGTAATTATTCCACTAATTTTTTAAACAATGCAATTACCCGTTTGAGCCACCAGGGGGCAGTGCTCCTCCTGCCCCCCCAGCAAGAGGCCCAGCAAACTCCGCATATGGGGTCAGACCCATCTGGTAGGGGGCCGAGACTGAGAGCTACATGGATAAATATGCACCAAACAAGCCACTTTGAAATTTTGCTCTTTTCATGAATAAAAAAGTTGGGTGACCCCCCCCACCCAGACTAAAAAATGTTGGATGACCCTCCCCTCAGCAGAAAATAAAAAGACATGACCCTCCCCTATTTTCCTCCGGTGGTCCATTCCATAAATACCGAACGGTCCCTAATACCGATACATTTCTGTTTTCCCATATCATCATCATCATCAGGCAAATTAATGCATTTATGCAAATTCACCTCTTAAGACTAAATGTTCAGAGTAATATCTATTTGTGAGTCCTGTTGTGATCCCGGGGACCCTCAAGGAGAAAAGCCATACAACAAATGAGTAGTCAGTTGGTGAAAAAAACACTTTCTGTACCACTTTCTAACAAGCCATACTTTGTTTATTTTAAGTTGTAAGTAAGACTGTATTCATCTTTATCATATGAATGCTTTATAGATCACTAATAAGCTATTAATGGAATGAAAATCCACTTGGCTGGTGTTTATTCACACCTTGCTTTGTCTTTTTAGCACTTTAACAGAGGTATCCTCTAATGAGGGGGCATTCTGCCATTTAACTTCTGGAAAAGAATAAACTCAAGCCCTCTTAAGAATGACTGACATTCTAGTAGTAGTAGTAGTATACATAACCCCTTTCACAAATGCAAGGCAAACGTGAAATTATCTAGACATAACCCAGGGAAGCTGTATTTGAGAAAGCGGACATTTACCCATCCAGCTCCCTAGTACAAAGTCCACGTTATCACGATTATGCCCAAAGTGTTAGAATTCAAAGCGAGCAAGTGGGCATGTTGATGACGCAAAACCTTTCTGATGAGCGACTTGTAGTCAGGTGGCCACAGGAATGGTCTTGCTAGCTGGAGCTCATCTTTTCGACCTTATCCTCAGTGTTTTTAAAAACTTGACCGGCCAGCTGGCTAGCTAGCCCAGGCTAGCAGAGTCGGCAGGAGAGTGGCAAATGGATTTCCCGATCCCAATGGACTCATAGCCACATGCCATCACATCATATAAAGCACAACTAATACAGTAATTACCATGCACTATTTTTACTAAACCAATAAAAATATTCCTTGACAATAAAAAAATATCTTTATATTGCGAATTTTTGTACTGAACAGATCAAACATACTGCCTGAAATATAGTTTACATAACACACACTTTGCACCTGTGCAAATCAATTTGAAACAGCACATACAAAATGGGGTATTCCAAATACTATAGCTTCTCTGCCTTCTTGCAATGCTTCTGGAAATGGCTCAAATCATGAATGCATGGGACAGCAACAGCTCAGTATAAAGGACTTTATTTATTTTATTGATTTAATTCCAACATGACTTAGCGTAAACATACACGCCCACTTTCTTAAGCCAAGTGCCGTGTTATCTGTACGCATTTCTACGCTGTATACAGTGGACGTAAACATACACGCCACTTGGCGTGTTATCGCCACTTGGTGTGTTACCGCGAGAAGAAAGCTACGGTTGGGTTTAGGAAACGTGACACGTGGTTGGGTTTAGGAAAAGAAGAACAGGGTTGGCTTTGGTAAAAGAAGAAAACAGAATCAGAAAGGGCTTTATTGCCAAGTACGTTGCACATACGAGGAATTTGTCATGGTGTTGTTGGAGCATGTCACACATACAAATATAAGAAGGATAAAAATAATATAAACAATATAAGTATAAACATATACACACAGTATGTATTAATAACGATAAAATACATTTAAATAAATAGTAAAATAAGTTAAACAGTAGTGAAAAGGGACGCTACAGCAGAGTAGGTACAGTGGCATGAGGAGCCAGAGGTGGGGTGTGGAGAGAGTCAGGGTGGTTTCCGGGCCTTGTTTAGAAGGCTAGTGGCGGAGGGGAAAAAACTGTTTATGTGGCGTGAGGTTTTGGTCCTGATGGACCTCATCCTCCTGCAAGAGGGGAGTGGCTCAAAGAGCTTGTGTCCAGGGTGGGAGGGGTCAGCCACAATCTTTCCAGCACGCTTCAGAGTCCTGGTGGCGTATAGGTCCTGGAGCGGCAGCAGATTGCAGCCAATCACCTTCTCAGCTGACCGAATGACACGCTGCAGCCTGCCCTTGTCCTTGGCAGTGCTAGCAGCGTACCAGATGGTGATGGAGGATGTGAGGATGGACTCAATGATGGCTGTGTAGAAGTGCACCATCATTGTCTTTGGCAGGTTGAATTTCTTCAGCTGCCGCAGGAATTACATCCTCTGTTGTGCTTTCTTCACGAGGGAGCTGATGTTCAGCTCCCACTTGAGATCTTGGGAGATGTTAGTTCTCAGGAAGCGGAAAGACTCCACAGTGTCAATTGTGGAGCCACAGAGGGTGATGGGGGCAGGTGGGGCTGGGTTCTTTCTGAAGTCCACAACCATCTCCACTGTCTTTAGAGTGTTGAGCTCTAGGTTGTTTTGCCTGCACCAGGTCACCAGGTGGTCAGCCTCCCACCTGTAGGCGGACTCGTCTCCATCAGAGATGAGTCCGATGAGGGAGGTGTCGTCCGCAAACTTCAGAAGCTTGACGGACTGGTGACCGGAGGTGCAGCCGTTGGTGTACAGGGAGAAGAGCAGAGGAGAAAGAACGCAGCCCTGGGGGGATCCGGTGCTGATGGTCTGTGAGTCGGAGACGTGTTTCCCCAGCTTCACATGCTGCTTCCTGTCAGACAGGAAGTCAGTGATCCACCTGCAGGTGGAGTCAGGCACACCAAGCTGGGAGAGTTTCTCCTGAAGCAGAGCCGGGATGATGGTATTGAAGGCAGAGCTGAAGTCCACAAACAGGATCCTGGCGTAGGTTCCTGCGGAGTCCAGGTGCCGGAGGATGTAGTGGAGGGCCAGGTTGACTGCATCATCTACAGACCTATTGGCTCTGTAGGCAAACTGCAGGGGGTCCATGAGGGGGTCGGTGATGGCTTTGAGGTGTGAAAGCACAAGGCGCTCAAAGGACTTCATAACCACAGAGGTCAGGGCGACGGGTCTGAAGTCATTAAGTCCTGTGGTCGTTGGCTTCTTGGGGACAGGGATTATGGTTGAGGTCTTGAAGCAGGCTGGCACGTGACATGTCTCCAGTGAGGTGTTAAAAATGTCTGTGAACACTGGAGACAGCTGGTCAGCGCAGTGCTTCAAGCTGGATGGGGAGACAGCATCCGGTCCAGCAGCTTTCCTGGGATTCTGTCTCCTAAAGAGTCTGTTGACGTCCCTCTCATGAATGGAAAGAGTCGTCACGACGGTCGAGTTTAGGAAACGTGACGCGGGACACGATCCCTGGTCTCCTGGGTGAAAGTCCTGCGTTTTACCCATCCACCACCCCCCCTACGCGGATATTCGCCCTTTCATACTACTCGCTATGGCATAAATTTATACGCAATCGTAAGGTAATGCTAAAAAGCGAGTATGCGTCTTGATGACACGCCAATAATGGCATACGAATTGGCGTGTCATACATATGTCATTTCATGAGCTCAGTCTGTTTAATTCCATAGAAATGAGAACCATTTTTTAAGCTCTCTCTCTCTCTCTCAGTTGTCATCAGCCTTAATGTGCAGTATAATAAAGGACTATGGTATGTCTGGAATTATACAAATACACTAATAACTAAACTAAATCCATATACATTACAGTCCAACTTCCCCCCTCTTGGTTTTCCTTTTTCTTACACTTCTCTGCTGCTATGTCACCTACTGATCTTCCACAGATACAGCTGTAGCTGCTTACAGCTGTAGCAGTAAGCACCCCATGCAACCTGACCAAGGCACACACCGACACACACACACACACACAGATGCAGACATGTGCAAACACATATGTATGTGGACCCAAGCACCTCCTCTTTCCATTAGCTGGTGACTACCAGATGAATAAAACATAGATTTTAATGCTGCAGCCATCTGATTAGAGCACACACATACATATTGGCAAACACACATATATTGTACAATCACATTTATGCAAAGACATGAGAAACCAATTCCTGTCCATCACATCCACCTACAGGTCAGAGATAATCATAAAAAGTAATTGGTACACACTCTTGAATATATGAGTGTTTGATTTGGGCTCCATCGAACTCCCACATATTCCCTCTTTGACCTGCAGAATGGCGTCAGGAGTGAGTTAATCAAGATTTTTCTCTTCTCCCAAGATTTTCCCAAATGATTTCCCTATGGCAAAAAAATGTATAGACTACCGTATATGATTTTTTTTACTGTACTGTGATTTAGTTGTATCACTGCTTTGATTAGTCAGATGTAAAATTATACATTGATTAGGTGTGTGACAAGACACTCCCCTCACGAGACTAGACGAAACGCTATTGGGTTCACGAGAACAAGACAAGATTTTAACACTTTTTTAAAGAAAACTTTAATAACGAAATATGACTGGAAAAATTGTCTTTCATTCAATCAAAAGTCACAAAATGAAAACGAGCACTGTGAAATGTTTTGCCACAAACTCAAATGGCTTCTCTCCTGTATAACTAAACTCTCCAGAACTAATAACTGCTGCATTTCCACCAGGAATCCAAAATGCTGCCACACAAACAATTTAAAAGTTGCGGGTAGGGATGGGTACCGTTCACATTTTTACTGGTACCGATACCTGAAATTCTGTGCTGGTACCCAACGGTACCTTTTTCCGGTACTTTCCCTCTGTAATAAAAAAAAATGTATTTCAGTTTTCACTTTACCAGCATTGTCGCAACGCGCTGTGGGCCCCATTTTAACGATCTAGGCGCAAGGCGTGAAGCACCTGGCGCAGGTTATTTAGGGCGTGGACAAATCTACTTTTGCTAGTTTAACGGCGGAAAAAAGGGTCCGTGCGCCAGGCGCATGGTTCAAAAGGGTTGTACTTAGTGTCTTCATTAATCATAGGTGTGTTTTGGGCGTAACATGCAATAAACCAATCAGAGTGTCATGTCCCATTCCCTTTAAAAGCCAGGCACGTTTGTACCTTGGTGCATTGCTATTATGATGGAGGATTTGCTGAGCAGGAAGGAGAGATTTTCAGGAGAAGAAACTGATCTGCTCGTGCGTGAAGTGAAAGCACTCGAGCAGATCATATCATAATACTATTTCACATTGTAATATTATTATTTTTAATATTTTGCATGTTACAGTAGTGTGCTGCTGCGCTTCCCTGTGTGTGTGTAACAAGCATTGTGTGCGCACGCTGTTCACGAGCCTAGGCGAAATGCTGCGTTATTGACTTTAGACCAGGTTTTTGTTGGTCAATGGTGCGATCACTTTCCGCTGCCTCAAGATAGCAATATGCCAAGAATGCACCTGAACATGCATCCTGTAAGACCAGCACGCCCATGGGCGCACAGATGGGTGCAGGTGCATTTGCTATTTAAACGACGCGGGCGCTGGACGGGAAAATTGACAACTGCGCCGGTCTTAAACTAGCAAAGACACTTGCGTCGGGCTTTGCGCTGCGCCGGGTGCAAGATAGGGCCCTGTGACTTAAACAGACTGCCGAGGCGAAGTAGTTCACAAAGTCTGCACCGCACCTGTTCTGCATGATTTTCATTATGCACTTAGATGCACATGATGGCTACCCTGCATAACCTACATTCCTTCCAAGTGTCGGTTGTGTGCATCCTCAGAAATGAATGCGATAGCAAGCATCAGCAAGTAAGCCCATGAACGGTGGGGGCAGTATATCAGGATGTGAAGTTAGGTAAGCAACAATGGCAGAAAGCTTTAAAGATACTAATGCAGCTTGTCACCGCTGCCACTTTTTCTGCCATGATCTTAACTAACAACACAGAAACCTCCGCGAGTGTTAGTATGTTTAGTTACGCATGTCTACATTTCACAAAATATAATTATGTATATAATAATTCCAATGCTGGCAAGGTATTTTTGAGCCCTATTGATCAGTGGAATATTTAATCCTCCAGGTACACAAATTATGCAGGAAAGGATAAGATCATGCCAACAACAGTGCCACTTGCATAGCAGTCGCTTGTCTACACAAGCAAGTATATCATGTGTTGTACATTTACAAAGCACATCAGTGTTTCCCACACAGACTAATGTGTGGTGGTGCGCCACACTATCAACACCGGCCGCCGCACATTGCGTTTCGTTAATTTTCTTTTTTAAACGCTATTTAAAACACGTTCAGCTGCATTTCCTTTCCCTGCTCTCCTCCGTCTCTCTGTCACTTGTGTCTCACACACACACACACACACACACCTCCCACCGTGCGGTGTTGGAGGCTTAAAACACCATCGAGCCAACCGTGCACACATCGTCTGTCTCCATAAAAGAGAGAAGACGGCTGGCGAAATTCACGAAAGGTTGGTCTCTATCTCGTGAACACCTTTACACAATCACACATTCACAATCACTGACCTGACTCTTAACGAAAGAACAGTTGCACACCAGGGTCATTAACTTACTGATCGGCATTCATGAGATGCTTTGCATTTAATATTTATGGTTAAAAATGGGCGTGTACAGGGCGGGATAAGAGGCTGATTCACGTACGCACACTTGTGGGTAATCTGTGATTTATAAAGGGAACATTGTACAGATGCAGATACATTTTTTTTGCATACGCCATTTTTGTCTTTTGGGCGTACGTACACTTTTAGTAAGAATCCTACGCACATTTTTATAAATGAGAACCCAGCACATTCATTCTGGGACAATGTTAACAAACCCAAGTCTTTACCAAGATGACCTGCAGCCTCTACACTGCATTTTAGATTACATGGCATCAAGTCATGGGAAAGTCAAGGCAAAGATTAGCAGGAAATGGACATATTTGAGGCACAAAGGGGGGCAGCACAGAAGGAAGCAAAGATTTAAGGGAAATGTCTTATTTTGAAAAACACTAGCATTTATAATACCATTTATGTCAATTCTACCAAGGTATAACACATTTGCCAATGATATTGATATTTTAAAATGCTATGTGCAGCACATTTAAGTACCTCTCAGCAATAACTCCCTAAAAGAGCATCTCTCTGTTTCCCTTCCCTCCTTCCTCCTCCCAGTGCCTTCTGCGATGTCTGGGTGTTATTAATCTGATGGTGGTGGAGTGGTACCCATTACAGTCGCACACCCTAAATCAATGACTGATACATGGGGTGTATGTGTGTCTGCATAGCCAGATATTGAAGTGAAGAATATTGGGATGTTCCTTCTCCTCCTCTTAACACTGTCTTTTGATTCCTCTCTCCGCTTTGCTGATGATCTTACTCTACAGGAGGGCCTAATGAGCTGACGGGCCTTCATGAATAAAGAGAGAAAACCCACGTACATATTTGTGCACACACACATACTGTATACACAAAAATGACTTAGACTGTTTGTTTTAAAGTGTGAACAGTGTGATAAATCACAAATGCTAGTTAGAAGTAAATATTTGCATGCGCTAATTGGACTCATTAATGGAAGAGATATGAGTGGGGGTGGGGAAGGAAAAAGAGATGAGTGACTACTTAAATATACACCACTGATCAGCTATCTAATTGGTGCTTTATAATGCACATGCACACACTCAGAACTGAACAGTTTGTGTATTGGTGTGGTAGGCTGTGGGAGAGGAATGATTAATACCTTTCTTAGACACACACACACACAGATGCGCGCGCGCACACACACACACACTCAGGCGAAGACTCTTCACTGAACCCCCGTCTCCAAAGAGGCTTTCAAGTAAATTGAGTTTGGGTTTAGGGTCCTGTTTATAGTAATGACTCCACTGCCAGTTGTATTAGACCCAGTGCTCTGTGTTATTACCTGCTTGATAATGAATGCCAGCTTGACTAGCAGCCGTCAATGGAGGCTGCCACACACAGCAAATAATGCTGCAACTTGCCACTGGCTTGCAAGAATAGATTAGTTGCATTCTCCCTAGACTAGAAAATGATGGCAACTGGCTGGGAGAAAGAAACTGTGGCAGACCTGGTGGCTTGAAGGACTGATAATTACTATATACTAGACTTTGATCAAATAGCATTAGAAAAGAATTGAATGCATTTGTTTTAACCTTCCTGGAGTAGCAGATTAGTGGCATTTGTCACACAGGACAATACAGAGGCTTTAAACTATTTTAGTTCGAGGCAATTTAGTAAACATTGCGATAATTAACTTATTCCACTATGGAAAGCCCTGCTCGTCACAAATGCAAAACATTGTTACCAATAGTATGATTTTTGTCATTTCATTTTACTAATATAATGTTCTGCAAGCTGCGATGAGCAGCAGCACTCACAAAGGGGGCCAGCATATTTTCATATTCAACTCTGTGAAATAAGGGTTGCTTTAGACCAAACCAGAGGTGATTGTTGGAACAGTGGGAAGACTAACCAAGACTGTATGGTGATTATTAATTTGGTTCTTTCGAATTTGACATAACATTATTTATTATACGTTTATTTGATTCACAGCTGCTATATAGTGTTTTGACCTCGACAACCCAACTGCATTTTACCTGCGACTAGTTAACTTTCTAAAGCAGGCACAATCGCTTGTTTGCTAAGAGTGTGGTCGGTGATTGTGTAAAGGTGTTCAAGAGATAGATACCAACCTTTCGTGAACTTGTGAATTTCGCCAGCCGTCTTCTCTCCTTTATGGAGACAGACGATGTGTGCACGGTGGGCTCGATGGTGTTTTAAAGCCTCCAATGTCGCCTTACAGGCAGCTAACCCTCACCTTAACACTAACATAACTTCTTTGACATAACCATTGCCGTTGGGGGCTAAAAACACCAAACATCGCACAGTGGGAGGAGCTGTGTGTATGTGCGTGTGCGTGTGTGTGTGTGTGCATGTGTGTGTGTGTGTGTGTGTGTATATATATGTGAGTGAGACACAAGTGACAGAGAGATGGAGGAGAGCAGGGAAAGGAAATGCAGAAGAACGTGTTTTAAATAGCGTTTAAAAAAAAAATTAATAACGAAACGCAATGTGCGGCGGCCGGTGTTGATAGTGAGGCGCACCGCCACAAATTAGTCTATGTGTGGGAAACACTGAGTTGTCAAGGCAATTAAAGTGGCTATTTGTAACTTTCAGTTTGTGTTGATTCTAGCAACCGCTTTGAAACAAAAGCGGTAGTGTTTTAACCATACCTGCTGATGAAAAGGTATTTTCTTTACGATGCTGTATTACCCACTATATTACAGAGTTGGTGTTACCGGAGGTCATATAGGCTACGTTCAGACTGCAGGCAAAAGTGGCCCAAATCCAGGTCAGACTTGTTCAGAAGTAGTGTGAACACTCAAATCTAGCCCACATCTGATTTTTTCAAATCAGATTCAGGCCACTTCCATATGTGGTCCTGAATCAGACCCAGGTCAGATTTTTTTTCAATGCGGCCGCAGTGTGAACAACTAAAGCGGATTTGATGTGACTTTTACGTCAATAACCCTCGCTGCGCCCTCTCTCCCCGCGGGGAGGGACGGGGCCCCCTGCTCCCAGTGCGGCTGTCAACCGGGGCAGACTGTCCTCAGTGCACCCCAACCACGTTTCCAGGGCGGGGATCGGCTCACGTAAAAGGCATCAGGGGTCTGCGGCGATGTCGGCAACCGACCAGTCTTGAAACACGGACCAAGGAGTCTAATGCGACACCCTTAATCATGACACCCCTAATAAAAACTATATAAAAATAGAGTTAGTTTCGTTTGGTGTTCCAGGTCATTTATAATCATTAGATGAAAAATGAGTTTCAGAAACATTAAAAAGTTACATATAGTAACTTTAAGCTAGTCTTAGTTCAGTGGGACGTGTTTTTTTCATGAAAAAAAAAGACATTTGGAGCAGCTACAGTTTTCACTGTACTAAATGTAACTGTAAATGGAGCCAAGGCGTCACACTGTTGCTCAGTGCTAACAGTGTGTGTGTGTGTATATATATATATATATATATAGTGAGAGAGATAGATCTATCTATCTATCTATCTATCTATCTATCTATCATGACTACATATTAGATGGTTAAAATACAGGTTTAAAGGCTCAGGTTGTCACATATTTAAATGATAATTAATAGTCACTGAACGTGCTTAAATTAAATAAAATTATGGGTGAAGGTTGGGCACTTTCAGCCTGCAATGCAGCAGTGGCCAACATGGCAGGCAAATAGAGGATGTATGGAGCTGGGCGTTTGAATAGACCACTCCATTATGTGAATGGGTGTGCAGATGGCACTTAGAGGAATCGCCTGATCATCAGCTCATCTAGGTGGCACAAATGACTTCATGTTTCTGCTCAAGGCCTAGACTCTGTGCTCCATTTTAGCAGCTTAATTAAACCACTGGGCACAGTAAACTATGGCTTTAATCTCCCTGCGCTCATTTTATCTGAACTGGAAAAATTTACTAAAACATTGTTGTAGCAATTGATTTATCCACCTACAAGTTAATAGCACAGAGAAGCCTATTCTCTCAGGAGGGTCAAATGCTAGTCTATGAAATAAAAGAAATCAGTGTAGTGCTTGACCATTAAAAAAAAAAAAATCAATTAGTTGATCACAAATTGACGATCCATACAACATTTTCCATGACAACATACATTTATACATACAATTCAAAATCTGTACCGATACTTTCGTTTTGGGATTTGAGGGTTTGCCAACAATCTGAATTGTGTCATGAAATATGCCTTCATACTAGGGCTGCACGATATGACCTAAAATCAAAAATCACGATTAATTGCACATTTTACCTCGATAACAGTATGAACGATAATTTCATTTTTTTGTATAAAGTTTAAAAAAAACGTCTTTTGCATGATAAAAATATAAATAAGCTATACAATCTATTTCTTAACTGCTAATGAACTTGTTAGTCCTAACTTTGAACCAGCAAGTTGTGTTTTAAGCTCCTCTTTTTTCTGCTTGTGGAGAGCTACGTGACACATGAAACCATACATATGGTGAGTTAAATCGACCGTCCGAGAGTATAGCAGGCAGACACACAGTTGACAACCTGCAGGTGGAGGCGCTGGAGACAGGCTCGGACATTCCATCCGCGGGCCACTGTGGACTTGTGTCAGTTCCACGATCAGTTTCAGCAAAGTGGCTGCATGTGTGCGACAATGCACAAAACATCAACACCGGTACAAGCCTACAGCTGTCTGCGGATGCAGAGTGCAGAAAGTATGTCAGAGCCTCCCGGACGGGTGAACTGAGACTCTGTTATCTGCTGGTCGGTCAAGGGTTAATGATCGGCTAACATTTACTTTCATTGTTCTATCTTTTGGAAGGCGCCTGCCAAAAATCGCCACTTACTAGCTAATTAATTAGCCTGAGTGACTAGCGAGTGGTAATTTCGGACTCTGCACACGCAGTAGAATGTTTAAGGAGAAAGTAGGCCTATCAACAGAAATAAATTATCAAAATTATCGTCATGGGAAAAATACGTCGATAACCGCTTCAGAATTTCGATGTCGATACATTTTCCATTAATCGTCCAGCCCTACTTCATACTCTCGAGGGCAGGGTCCAGAATTAACTTTTTTGTCCACCAGCCAAATAGATGGTGAATGTTTAAATGTTACCAGCCACTCAATAGATCAATCAATCAATCAATCAATCAATCAATCAATCAATCACCACAACACACACGCACAGGCTATCGGTGGTGGTTCATGCCCATCCTATATTCAGGTCAAAGCATACACCCCGGGCTGTTGCGTGTGGATAACACAACCCACCAAATTACTTGTTTCACTCAGAATTTGATCAATTCAGTCCAATGACATTTGGAAAGTTTAGAAGAGCTGCAAAATTGAATCACGTTATCCCCATTCAAAAAGAAAAAAGGAAGCAGGCATAGAGGAACAGGCTCCCAAACGTGAAATAAACCGTTTGGTCATCAGTATCCTGAAGTGGCCAGCAGCAGAAACGCCATTTTCGAGGAGCAGACTGAAGCGGTAAGATGGACCTTAAATTGCCACTGGCAGGTGTTCCGTGGATGGTGTCAAATTACTGTAATATTTCGGTCATGGTTTACATGTCATGTTCTTGTCATGTTTTTTTCCTTACACCTACATTGTGTAATTTTTTGATTCTTACCAAAAAAAAACTTTATTCTTTCACAAATATGTACTCATTCGTGTGTAATTACTTCCACCAACTAATCAAAGTATTCTCGTAAGCGTAGAATCTGACATTCAGAATCATTCAGAATACATAGGAGCGACTCGCTCGAATGACGGCAGCCATGTAGGCCTCCATCTTTAAAATACAGTAGTCAAAGAGGGATATACCTCCACATTTCGCCCTCTTACACCTATTGGCACCATGGCGAATGCCAGGGGGAGATTACTCGCCAGGGAAGTGAAAAAGAGAATTAAAACGACAACGCGCCAGGCAAAGCAACAAGACCAAAGTTAATATTGGAGTGGCTAGAACAGCTGTATGTAAACGATGGAGAGAGCTAATTTCGGGTTCGGCCACCGTAGGAGGAAGGGCTAGAAAGTAATATTCAGTTGGTTGTCATATATAATTTCACCGCTAGATGGGAGACATTCTTACACAATGTAGCTTTAATTATTCCAGTATATTTTTATTGCCCACTAAGCTAAATTTGACACTACAGTTCTCAACATCATAAGTCAGGAAAGATCACATGACAATGTTGTATTTACCATATTTCACAAAATCACATGTTGATAAAATGAGAGAGCCGGGTGAAGAGAAAACAAAGGTTCTAGCTGAGATTGATTTGGGAGTAAAATTGATGGCTTTGTTATAAAAATTTTGTGTAAAGATAATCAACACTAATTTGAGAAGAGGTGAGTGACATTTCTTTCTGGTTTTTCGAGAAAAGAATTTGGTTCTACTTATTATCACAGTGCACATTAATGCCAGGACCTTACACTGTGGCTACAGACAGTACAGTATAACCAGACACCTCTGACGGACACACTGCTACGCTGGAGGCTGTTTAAAGACATAGAAACCTTACCGCATACAACTCAAACACCAAGAACCTGACACACTGACTGACCAAAACAAAATTCAATATTTACTTGGAGAAACAAACAACATTTACAGTTTCAAAATAATAGCAGTCCAACATCACTAACCTCATAAAATCAATTTTTTTGGTAGAAGTGATATTTCTACATGGCAAATAATTTACTAGTAAGTGTTGTAGAGTCATAGAAAACCAACAGACCCAACAGTCATGACATGCATGCTGCTCATTCTGTGTAATTGAATCTGTAATTGAAAGGGGCATGTTCAAAATAACAGCAGTGTTGTGTTTTAATTAGTGAGGTGATTGATTCTGTGAAGAAAAAGGTGTCAGTTATGACCCATATTTAAGGAACTAAGGAAGCAAATGTTGTGCATGCTGGTTATAGTGCATTTCACACTGAAATACTCAGCAAAATGGGTCGTTCCAGACATTGCTCTAAGGAACAGCGGACTTTGATTAAAAAGTTGATTGGAGAGGGGAAAAGGCTGCTCAGCCAAAATGATTTCAAATGCCTTGAAATGGCATCCAAAGCCTGAACGACGTGGGAAAAAAACAGTCAACTACCATTCGAATGGATCGAAGAATAGCCAAAATGGCAAAGACTCAACCAATGATCAGCTCCAGGAAAATCAAAGAAGACTTAAAGTTACCTGTGAGTACTGTTACGATCAGAAGAAGGCTATGTGAAGCTAAGCTATCAGCTAGAAGCCCCCGCAAAGTCCCATTGCTGAAAAAAAGACATGTACTGAATAGGTTGAAATTTGCCAAAGGACACACTGACTGGCCAAAGGAGAAATGGCACAACATTCTGTGGACTGAAAAATGCAAATACTGCTATTTTTTTTAACAGCCTAATATTCCTTTTTCTTCACTTTCTGTAAAGGTATAACACAACCTTGATCAATTTTGGTCATGTTTTGATTTGAATTGAATGTGCAGTGTTCCCAATGCAATGGGAACACTGCACAATTCTAAGTAATTGTGCATTCTAAGGAAGGGAATTCTAAGGATTTTGAGCATTATTCACTTTTTTAAAACCACACTGCTATTATTTTGAACACATCTATACATGGAAGCAAAATATGTCAGGGCATGTCGCGGCCTGAGGGACACGCACATGATTGACACAACACATACAGTTGTGTTCAAAATAATAGCAGTGTGTTTAAAAAAAGTGAATAATGCTCAAAATCCTTAGAATAGCTTTTAATTCCATAATATCAATGCATTGGGAACACTGCACATTCAATTCTAAATCAAAACGTGACCAAAATTGATCAAGTTTGTGTTATACCTTTACAGAAAGTGAAGAAAAAGGAATATTAGGCTGTTCAAAAAAATAGCAGTATTTGCATTTTTCTTTACAAACTCAAACATTTACTGTATAAACTGAAAAATGTCTCAAGGGTTTGCTTTACTTTGAATCACTGCACTAATATTTAGTTGCATAACCATTATTTCTGAGAACTGCTTCACATCTGTGTTGCATGGAGTCAACCAACTTCTGGCACCTGTGAACAGGTATTCCAGCCCAGGACCATTGAACTACGTTCCACAATTCCTCTGCATTACTGGGTTTTGCCTCAGAAACAGCATTTTTGATGTCACCCCACAAGTTTTCTATGGGATGGAGGTCTGGGGATTGGGCTGGCCACTCCATAACATCAATCTTCTTCATCTGGAACCAAGACTTTGCTCGCTTACTGGTGTGTTTTGGGTCATTGTCTTGTTGAAAGACCCATTTCAAAAGGCATTTCCTCTTCAAGGCAACATGACCTCTTCAAGTATTTTGATGTATTGAAACTGCTCCATGATCCCTGGTATGCGATAAATAGGCCCAACACCACAGTATGAGAAACATCCCAATAACATGATTTTTGCACCACCATGCTTTACTGTCTTCACAGTGTACTGTGGCTTGAATTCAGTGCATGGGGGTCGTCGGACAAACTGTCTGCGGCCCCTAGACCCAAGAAGAACAATTTTGCTCTCATCAGTCCACAGAATGTTGCGCCATTTCTCCTTTGGCCAGTCAGTGTGTCCTTTGGCAAATTTCAACCTATTCAGTACATGTCTTTTTTTCAGCAATGGGACTTTGCGGGGGCTTCTAGCTGATAGCTTAGCTTCACATAGCCTTCTTCTGATCGTAACAGTACTCACAGGTAACTTTAAGTCTTCTTTGATTTTCCTGGAGCTGATCATTGGTTGAGTCTTTGCCATTTTGGCTATTCTTCGATCCATTCGAATGGTAGTTGACTGTTTTTTTCCCACGTCGTTCAGGCTTTGGATGCCATTTCAAGGCATTTGAAATCATTTTGGCTGAGCAGCCTTTTCCCCTCTCCAATCAACTTTTTAATCAAAGTCCGCTGTTCCTTAGAGCAATGTCTGGAACGACCCATTTTGCTGAGTATTTCAGTGTGAAATGCACTATAACCAGCATGCACAACATTTGCTTCCTTCCTTCCTTAAATATGGGTCATAACTGACACCTTTTTCTTCACAGAATCAATCACCTCACTAATTAAACACAACACTGCTGTTATTTTGAACATGCCCCTTTCAATTACAGATTCAATTACACAGAATGAGCAGCATGCATGTCATGACTGTTGGGTCTGTTGGTTTTCTATGACTCTACAACACTTACTAGTAAATTATTTGCCATGTAGAAATATCATCTTCTACCAAAAAAATTGATTTATGAGGTTAGTGATGTTGGACTGCTATTATTTTGAACACAACTGTACATTTCTAATGAATTCCAATGTTCAACACTGTCATTACCATATATTTTTACAGGCTATATTTTATAGTAAACTGGACTGTTTGGTTTGTAAATAGATGGCTCATTGACAGAAAATAAAAAGGTTGGAGAGCAATTCAGTCTTTGCTAACAGATCCTTGTAGGAGGAAACATTTTGGCTATATGCATGAAGCAAAAACTCCATGTCATGGGTCCATAAATATAGAGTACATTAAGACGGTCTCATGTGCAAACTGAATTAAGTTAAACCATTGCTGCTCGCTACCTGCTCACAAAATAAACAAGAGTTTTTTTTAACTCTTCTCTAACTCTCAGAATACACGCACACACACACTTGTATGACAGTGATCAGTATTGAAAAGGCTACATTGTAAACCCATGTCTAATTTCACAGATGCTGAACAAATTGTCCTCTAACTTAAAGAAATGCATGTTCGTGCGGGTGGTATAATTTGTGCGACTGTGTATGTGTGTGTTTGTTTGCGTGCGTGTCTTTGAGTGTGTATTCATCTCGGCTTCAGACAATGAGAGAAAGTCAGGGAGGCGTGACGAGAGCTCAAGTTGCAGGGGGAATATCTATGTGATTGTGTCTGTTCGTACATCTTGACACTTGGCTGTGTGCGAGCGCACAAGGGTGGGGGATGCGACCAATACAGTACACAAGTACATCTCTGCATTAGGCTGCAGTGCAGAATGGCCAACAAAGCTTCACACACACACACACCTCTTCAAGATTCAGAGGCCATCACGTATCTGCTTGATGCAAGTTGACACTTTCACTTCTAAACTGATTTACAGTGAAATGACACTCACACAGCCTCACTCCCTGCTGCAGAGCCAATGAATAGCCAAACATATACGTTTTTCCCTTTAACATCAACATGCTATAAAGTTTCAACATGCTAAAAATTGGATGTGTATGTATTTGTGTACAGGATCAGTATCGTTCTCATATTCTGTAAACCTAGAAGTAGTAGTCACACTTTGAAAGCCTATTTGCCTCTTCAAAATCCCAGCATGTAGTTCACTTATTCAGATACATACATTTCCATTATAATATTCATGGATTTTATAATAAATCTGCATTTTGGTCTCCAGGAGAAGATTATGAAAGCCCTACAGACCTATCAGGTTAATTCAGAGTTAAGCTGGCAGTTTATTGCTTTTGTCGATCTGGGCAGGTTGTTTTTCTTTCGGCCCCAAACTGGAAAATCTATTTAGCCACAATAAGAAAATGACAGCTCAAGAGCTTACCTCAGTGACCAAGTCCAGGGCAGAGTTCTTACAAACAGCTACCTGATGGATATCTGGCTGGATGTGAGATGGTCCTCTGTGTCTGCGCATAAGTGTATGTTTGCATTTCCTCTTTATAGTGTGCATTTCTGGAAATACACATACACCTCACATGCATCAATCTACCTCCCCATAAATGGACTGTCAGAAAAAGTTGTTCGTGTTCAAAGAGAGGGCAAATAGGAAGCAGGGAGGAAGCATATAGAGAGAGTGTGTAGAAAAGAGAGAGAGCGACAGAGGAGGAGAGATTGAAGGGAAGCTGCGAGTGTACGGAAGAGAGGCAAGAGATTGTGACAGCTGGGTTTGAACCCCCGTCTTTAGAAAAAGTGTTTTTATATTAATGATTCAGACATTGTTTTCTCAGGATTGGATATACACGGTCTTGAATGGATACTGCTATGACTTTCTTGATTCAATCTAAACTGTCACATTCAACTAATTTGTTCATGGGATCAGCTTACTGTTCTTCTCAATACATGATGACAACACATTGTGACAGGCTCATCTTTCCCAGTCTGTTTCCATCACACCCACACAATCCATCTGTAAAGAGCACAGAGGCCATCCCTGAACATTACAGTCAGATGACATTTATGCCATGACAGGACAGTTTTAACACATTCTTCACTGTGTGTGTGTGTGTGTGTGTGTGTGTGTGTGTGTGTGTGTGTGTGTGTGTGTGTGTGTGTGTGTGTGTGTGTGTGTGTGTGTGTGTGTGTGTAGGAGCAGGATGTGTCGCTGCCTGGATGTGACATTTCTGTGATTAGTGCTTGTGAGGCCAATGCCTCATTAAAGGTTATCTTTTAATAACGAGGACAACTTAGGGTCAATATCGAGATGACAATGCCCCCTCTCTCTTCCCGTTGACACACACACACACACACACACACACACACACACCAGTATTTTATGTAAAGCCACTCAAAGCTAAGAGGGGCTAAAAGGAATCATCACAGTAGCTCTACTATCCCTGCTTACATCAAAGCTCACAAGACACATTTACTGTATACACATGCATAATACCCTAATACAGAAACATAAGGCCCAATTAAAGACGGTCTTACAGTATTAAGCTGTATTGTAAACTCGTGAATCGTTCTCTGCTATCTGCTCAGTGAGATCAGCTGTAGTAACAGCCCAGCTCTCAGACAGAATAGGAGGCCATTAGCCACAACACCGACAGATGGAGCAGAGGATGAATGTCTCAGATGTGCTGGAATAGAGCTTCACCAGCTTGTTATCATGCACACTGAGAACGCCACTAAGGCAGAAACAATTACAAAACAAACCTGGAAGCTTCAGTATAAATTTTAAGTTTTGAACCATCTCTTGCTCTAGGAGTTGGTTGACATGGGTGATTTTGGTGACATTTCTGGAGAATGCTGACTTAATGTCTTACAGAAGTAAAACAATAACTGCAAAAGAAGGTTATTTCTCTGATATTAAACTTTAATGATCCCCGTGGGAAAACTGGGTCATTGCATCAGCAATTATTAGGAAACAGCAAAGGAACTAAACGGGCAATATAACAATAAAGACGCTTGGGATTGAACAGTTACAACATAATCATATATTAAGTAAAAACTACATGAAATTAAAAATATAAAAATAATTGATATGTAAAATGCAGTGTAGGGATGTTCATCACAAGTTACAATATTCTACTGTGATTTAACATTTTTACAATTCAATAGCTAAAGATGTTATTCACATCAATTTATCTCATCTCATGAGAACACGTGGGCCTGGCCTACATGAAAGAGCAGTTTATATGTTGACTATATCCAGTGTTGTGTTGGTCACACTATGGAAAGACGTTTGCTTGTGTATAGTGAATAATACAGAAGATACCTCACTTTTAAAGAAATTGCAATATTGGTCTAAATATAATAATTTTAAATACAAAATATATCAGCTCTGCATTAAGCAGCCTGCATCGCTTTTCACTTTCCTTTGATGGTTTCTTATAATACTGTGTATAGTGTCCTAGAGTGATTTGTACAATATCCACAGAGAGTAATGGCAGTCTGGAAGCTGTAGATGACATTGACAGCTTCTTTTCAACCCAAGCATAAAGACAATACAGAAGTTCAACTGCATTTTTAACTACAACAAAAGCACTTGGTGTACCTGCAAAATGTTGCTGGAATAGACGCAAAAGAAACCTTTTTTTCTTCACTCAGACTCTGCACACACCGTTTGTGCACAATGGCATATGACAGCAGGTGAGAGTGCTAACAATGCCGATTCCTCTTACCTTTTGCATCATGCTTGCAATGTTCGTCAGCAGGCGCATTGTTGCTTCCACTACATTTGGGACTCAAGAACTGACCTGAGAGCATGCACAAACAGAAAAAAGGAGAGTAGTTATAAGCAGGGTTCAAAATTAACTTTTTCGTCCACCAGCCAAATGGCTAGTCAATGTTCACATTTTACCAGCCACTCAATAGAGTACTATTGTTTTTTGGCTGGTGAGTGTAGCAAATCTACCAGCCACTTGCATATTTTACCAGCATTTGGCTAGTAGATGGTGCTAATTTGGATCCCTGGTTATAAGGCCGGTTACACACTGGATGCGTCGCGCGAGCGTGGCGTTTCTGTTGCGTCTCAGAAGCGTGGCCGCTGCGTGGATTTTTCTGTGTCCTACACACCAGAAGCGTGTGTGACGCGGCGCTGCTCCTGCTGCTAGGTACAGGGAGGGCTGATCTCGGGACGTAGCGCCCACACATTCAAACTCTGACAAATGGGTAAGTGGGCTGTCTGTTTATAACAACTTTGTGTAGCTGGACACACAGAACACACACTACGTTGTTATTGTAGCCTATTCTACCCTTTATATATAGGCTTGTTCGACGTATGGGGAGAGAGTTGTTAAACTTAAAATAAATATATAGCCTACCGATTTGATTAAAGTAAGGCAACGTCGGCAGTATTGACTGCAAAATATGTTACAGAATATTTCGTTCTGTATGACAGGTGCTATATTTGAAAATCTTTCCTCTGAAATTTTTTATTACATTTATATCTACATTGATGTCAAAACCTAGAGACTTTCAAACATCAAGATGTCAATGATTTATTAATATGCATTTGTGTCTAAATGACATATAAACATATTTTCCTATTCTATTTTGCATGGAAATGCTTCCAACACGCTCGCGTCTCGCGTGAAAAATAGGTGTCGGTTCTATTTCTAGCATGCACGCGTCTCAGGCGCGGCTCGAGACGTGCGTCTCACGCAGGCAGTGTGTAAGCTCTAACCTGTTAACATGGGAGCCGAAATAAAAACGGACACGCCAGAGTGTAAAAAGATACACAAAGTAAAAAAAAGAATTACTGAGCTCTCATTTAACCCTGGAAGATGTCCATTTGGGTTTGTCTTTATTGTTAAATGCAGTGAAGCAGCCATTCAGAAAGCAGCCCGTTTGATTTGAGCTTTCTGGGGAGCAACTGGCTCCATTCCCCCATGTTAATGTAATCGTATTATTGCACAGGAAAGCTATTGTCATATGCTTCTGTCAAAAGAGTAATGGAAATGCTAGCAGGCTTTATATAAGAGGGAGAACGGCGTCTTGCATAAGAGCAGTGTAAAAAGCCCATATGCAGGACCTAATTTCACGCAATCAACAAAGCCACTTTGTGTCAAACCTTTGCTCTTTTTAAAATCCTTTAAAAATGAGCTGCAGGCCTCTGAATCAAGACTTGGACAAGCTTCACAAAAGCTCACAATTTCATTTCACACTGAATGGAATTAGCCAGTGGACCAACCTTACAAAGTGGCTTTAAAAGATTTTAGTTCCGCCCCGCAACACTCGGCATGTCGCTGCTGTGAAATGTGAATATGAGGATGTGTGTGTGAGTGTACGTGTGTGTCAGAGGGAAGTGTCTCAAGAAATAGATTCATAAAAAGGTCATGACTAAAGTGTCCTTTTACTTTAGAAAATGACCCAGTAACACTCCACTTTAATATCAAAATGTCTATTTCATCTGAAGCCAAGCGTTTGCTTCTCACCATTACAGCTGATAGAGAGCGCCTGGATACGAGACAAAAAAAGATGGGAGACGAACATAGCAACACATTTAGGGACCTATGATTTTTGCGATGTGGATAACATGGACGGAATCGCGGGATTTGATAATAAACATGGAATCAACTGGAACATTTGCATCGTCTGATTTTCAGCAGCCAGCCTCCCTCTCATCCACAGCTGATATACTGTATTTTACCCATGGGGCTGGTGCTGATAAGACCACTAAACTGCATCTTTTTTAATGGAACTGAACGCTCCGCTGTGAAGCTAGCGCTAACGGGATCTCCGTTTGCAGAGTTCAGGCTGTACCGGACTCTCCCGGTGATCATGCTGCTCTGGTGGACCGGCTGCGCAGCGAGAAGCCGCTACTGACCGGCGCAGAGCTCCACCGGAGCTCCGACTGACCGGTTAAAAACGTCTCGTAGTCACGTTAAATAGTAGTCCAATTCAGTGTTTTGGTACAGTTGGTTTAAACACCTGATGCGAAGTGTAGGCCTACGGGAGAAGACATGAAAACCCCGAACAAGCGGTTGGTGTTTCACGGATGGCGGAGCTCAGCTCCCACACCCCCAAGGAGTTTGGGTGCCTGTTTGACATGAGTATAATCACTTGTCAATAAGAGAGATTTACTTTTTGAGGGCTGTAGGCAGGAATGCACACTTGACCTGCTTTCAATTTTTCATGTTTTTAAAGTCTGACTCAGGGATTTTCCTACATAGAGAAAGTTTTGGCGGCAAAGAGGTTTAAGCCAGCGCCAAAGGAAAATCACGAGTGCCAAAACGTCTGATTTTCAGCAGCCAGCCTCCCTCTCATCCACAGCTGCTATATAGGCTACACATGCGGCTGGCGCTGATTTGACTGGATCTGAACGCTCCGCTGTGAAGTTACTTCTAATGGGATCTCCGTTTGCAGATTCAGGCTGTACCAGAATGCAAAAGCCCCCTGCCCTTACTGCATTGTAGTCCATTACATTTTGAATTGTTAACTGCCACCAGAATTTTTCCTTGACATAAATTAAGACGTTTTCACCATAAATTTGTGCCTGAAAATGTATCAGAATGCAGGAAATTAGTTCCTGGGGGAGAACCCCCAGACCCCCGCTTCATATGTGGCATAGAGTTTAGATTCTCTGCCCGAGACCGAGCCCGAACCGGACCCGACCCTCGGGCTGGGCCGATATTTTCCGCCACTATCCTCGGGCCGGGCCCTTGATCAAGCATTTGTGTTTTTTTTAATCATTACTTTATTAGCCTTATTCGGTGAGGAGAAATACATGCCTTATATATATATATTCTTCTCCCGTAGCGTTGGGTGTATGTCCTGCACTGACTTGAGTGTGAGGTAAACTGTGCTACATCGTGTCTCCCCCATCTGCAGCACTGTTCACGGCCAGTGCGTCAGCATGCAGACCGTGGTGAAGGACAGTATTAATTAGGTGATGGAGACAAGAAAGTCTCCTATATGGTTCCAGGGCTTTGATTAATTATGTTGCTACCTTGATCTGTTACCCACACTATTCGGCTGAGGGAACTAGGGTCGGGCGTTTTTTTTACGTTTCTCATTCGGATCCATTCCATTCTGAATAAACAAACAGCGCAGTTTACATGTTTCGTCCTTGTTGCATTACCTGTATTTATTAAGATAATTCTAAACAGATTTCTGTAGTTCAAACAACTCGGAATTGTAGTTGAGAAGGTCAGTTATAACGGCCCACGTATTAAAAAATTGTCTGGTTTAAATCGGGCTCAGGCTCATAATTACAGTTAATGTGTCGGGCCGGGCCGGGCTCGGACGCAACATGCACGGGCTCGGGTAGGGTCAGGCTTGATTTTTTTGGGCCCGATCTAAGCTCTAATGTGTCCCCCCAAATAGTTTTTTTCTGATTCCATCTATCAGCTTCTCTCTCATTCATCAACCTCTTCTACCCATATATTATCCAAAGCGAAGCTGATAGATTAAGAAAAGAGGACACAAGGAAAGCGGACAGAGCAGCCCGGAGGGAGAGGATCCTCCGTTTGCTGCTGTGTGGTTCTGGCTGTGGTCCAGCAGGGCCTGAGGACCCAATGTTGCAGCTCTGATGAAGAGAGCTCTGCAGCCCCACTCTCCTCTCTCTGCTTCCCCCCTTTCTAACACTCCACTCCTCCAGTACCCACAGTTTCTCCATATCTCCCTTCTTATTCGCATATACTTGTTAGCTTTCCCCACATACCCTCACTCCCTCCCCGCCTGTACCCTGCCAATGTGATCCATGTGTTGTGCTCCAGCAGAGACTGCTGAGGCAGCAGAAAGAGGGAATATTTACAGATCAGTCAGATGGGGTTGAGCTCTGTTCCTACTGCAACTCACAGTTCCTCGTCAATCACTGCTACAAGAGCTGCAACACAGGCAGAGACACTGCTGCACACACATACAGGCATGTTAGCAACGCTGAATGTAAGCACACATGTTCACTTACACTCGAACAGTATACACACACATACTTAGATACACAAGCCTTCATGCAGTGGAGAAGCGGAGGGACCGACCAACCTGATGCGGCTGGCTGGCTAGTTAGCTAGCTTGCTAATTCCACCCAACGCCCCTTAATGCTACACTACTTACAGAAAATGAGCTGAGCAAAAGTGTCACTCATCTGGCGATAACAATGTGGTTTCCTACGCTCACAAGAGGGTGAATGAAAAAGGTTGTTTAAATTTGAATAATTTAGCGGCGGGCGACTGGCTACTTAACTAGCTAGCTTGCTAGGGGGACTCAGTCTACGGTCTTAAAATAAGTTTTACGTGTATATATACACGGTATTTTTTAATGTGTAGGTATGTTGATCTCAAAAAAGACATGTTTATGTTGAAATAAATTTAGTTAGTTACCTATCTCGTATGTTTGGCCTCTTATAGACACGTGCAAAAATAGATATTCCAATAGCTTAGAAGGAACATTCCAACATTTTATACTGTATTGGATTATCAATTCAAATGAAGATTAAAAAAGGAGAAGGGCCATCTGTGTGTGACCTTTTGACCCCAGGCATTTGTTTTCTTTCCTCACTTCCATCTTTCTTCTTGTGCACTAATTTGCTTAAGCTGAGCAGCCAATAAGAGTGATCCCTCTCACCAACAGCGGCAACGCTGATTCAAAATGTTGAATTGGCCGAAAAAAGGTTGCGGGGGTCGACGGGTGGCGATGGGGCTGGACACGCCGCAAAACTAGGCTGAGGGACAATCACCAACGACAATTTCTGTGTGTCAGGGCCTTAAAAAGTTGAACGTGCTGTCTGAAATGGAGCAAAACCACATCAACCACATCTCTCTGTATATGGCATCTAGGGCTGATGAAAACATCTAGCTAAGTCTCTTTATCTTCACTCGGGAACAAAACACACTTGCAGGTTGACTCTAGGCACTCCACTACAGCAGGGATCCAATCTGATGGATATGCATGTCCAAAAATGATGCCTGTGTAACTGGGCTGAAATTATATCTTTACTTTTACGGTTGAAATTTCACCAAATCCTGATGAATATTGTTTTCTATATGTTTAAGATGTGTTTTATTGCCTATATTTATGCCTGAATGGTGTATTCAGACCAAGGTGTTAATACCTGTACTGTCAATTTAAGAGGTCGCAGGCCTTGTGCCGTCATTCAGGTGCTTCTCTCAGTCCGCGCCAGACTAGCTGAGAGTAGGTAATGTATTATTTTGCCCGTCATTTTTAAACATTTATTTCGGTTTTTGAACAATGCAAACCATGTTTTATGCATGTATAAATGTTAGTTTCTAGGTTGTGAACATGGAGTTAATGTGTCAATTGAATATAAACCTTGTAAACAGACTTTTTGCAAGCTTTAAAGTAGACATGTTTCCACATGATAGTCTACAGGGTTTTCTGTATGTTTATCTGCTAACAGGAGCTTGAGACCTGTGTGCTATGTGGAGAAGACTGCATGTTACAGAGCCTTATGTGTTTTTCCTGTTGATTTGTACAGGTATGTGCATAATGTTCATTATAATTCATCTGGCATATTGTTTACACTGATTGTATTAAGCATGTAAAAGAAATTCATGTTAAATACATTGAGCATTTTATAATTTATTTAATTCATTTTCACATTTTTATTTCAAAATATTTTTGCTGTTGATACTAAAAGTTTTATCAGTCATGTATGTATGTGCAGTCCGCGCCAGACTAGCTGAGAGGAGGAGCTTGAGACCTGTGTGCTATGTGGAGAAGACTGCATGTTACAGAGCCTTATGTGTTTTTCCTGTTGATTTGTACAGATAAAGCCACTGTTCTGCCTTCATTAAAAGAGCAACCAGCAGCTGGTCGTGGTCCGGGTCCTTCCTTCACTCAGCACAACATAGAACACAACGCAGAACATACAAGGGTTAATGGACGTGCATCCAGCCTGATATAAGACTGTTAAAGACAATGCACGCCCGTTACACCTGCATACATGCAACTTGTCAAATTAGCTTTTTATCAGCCCAGTTCAAAGACTGAATTGATTGACTCTCTGCAATTTTTGATTACGGTTTTCCAAGCTACTGCAAGCCTACGGCGGACAAACTGAAACCTTACTGTTGCTTTTTACCCTCTTTCTTCCTATTCACTTGTTTTCCTGCATACATTCCTGAACTTGTGGCTATGAAACAGATGAATAAGTCTAATGGGAGTTTAACCAAAACTACTAAGGCAGTGCAGAAACACACACAGTAACACGCTGCATTGCTCTAAGCAAACAGATGATGCTGCCAAAGAGAGGTGTTGCTCCTGCTAACTCTGTCAACCCAACAAGGTCAATATTCAAAACACAGGCAGTGTGCGTGTCTGTGTGCGCGTGTGCATGCATGCGTGCGTGGGATCCTCCTTCGCCCTGGTCACCCTGTTGCTGTGCTGACGTCCTGCCAACACCCTGTCAATCACACTGACCCAGCCCACCCCCCGGCCTTCACACACACGCATTACAGCACCTCTTTTCCCACCTTCTCCCTCCAACGTACCTCCCTCCCTTACCGGCAGGTAAGGTCATTAGGAACCATAATGTCATCAACCTGGCTGGCGTCATGGTAACAGTTTGCCCAGCGATGGGGTCACTCAGGGACAAACAGTCACATTGCATCAATGTAGTGGTCATGCATTACATTTAAGGTTATCCGCTCTCACATATCTGATGTGACACTTTAATGCCTTTAAATAATACTTAACTTGTGTCATTTTCAATTTGTGTTATCCTCCAAACAGCCTGTGTAATTTATGTGGCATATCACAAGTGTAGCAGGTAACCCGTAGGTCGACTAGGTCATTTCACCTGCCGACACAAGGATCGACTGCAACGTTGTGAGGCTGAATAACCCCTACCTCACAGGTCAACGCACTTAGACCTGTTGCACAGCTGACTCACTGACCTTCACTTGTCCCCTTACAGTTTCTATAATGACCAATTAACATATATTAATATTAACACATCAACCATAGGAACTATAGACGTCTTGCACGCCTGTTAAAGAGCAAACAATACCTGTATAATTACTATTAAAAGATACTAGGAGTTTGCAATTAATGAAAATGTTTAATCGCGATTACGGCTCCTAATGATCACAAAAACAGAATAATCGAGAACAATTATTTTGCACATTACGTTTTGCAAGTAAACTTATTTTGTCTTGTGTTCTGAATGAAAAAAAAAAAATTAAAATGGGAAAAGTATTAACGGAAATTTCACAGTTTTAGGTGTTTCCACTGTATTTGTTCAACTTTCAGTTTTTTTAAGTTCAATAATCAGAATCAGCTTTATTGGCCAGGTTTGCGTAAACAAGGAATTTGACTCTGGTTAATCTTTGCTCTCAAAGTACAACACTCACTTTACATATAAAGAATAAAAACAGAAATGATAGTAAGAAATATAAAAAAAAATACTGTTAAGTGTCCAGTATAACAATACAATAGAATTTACAATATTACAAAAAATATACAAAAGAGGGAAGGAATAGTGCAATATCAGTCAGTATAGTCTGAGATTTTATGATTTAAATATGAATACAGTGCAAGACAGATCAGTGCAATGGTAATATATTAATAACAATATTGTAATTGTAGGATTGAAATAGACATGAGGTAGATGAGCAGAACAGTGATGATTTCCTTTGTTCAGTGTAAGGGTGGGGGCTATTTCTGAGTGTTCAACAGAGTGACTGCTTGGGGAAAGAAGCCGTCTCTGTATCGGCTGGTTTTGGCGAACAGTGCCCTGTATCACCTACCAGGAGGGAAGGAGGTTGAACAGTTTGTGACCAGGATGTGAGGGGTCTGCAGAGATTTTTGCTGCCCTTTCCCTGACCGGTACAGGTCCTGGATGGAGGGAAGGTCAGCTCCAATGATCCTCTCTACAGCCCTAATTGTCCGTTGCAGTCTGGCCCTGTCCCATTTGGTGGCTGACCCAAACCAGACAGTGATGGAGGTGCAGATGACTGAATGATGGCTGAGTAGAAAGTGGTCAGCAGCTCCTTAGGCAGATTAAACTTCCTTAGCTGTCGCAGGAAGTATAACCTCTGCTGGGCCTTTTTCTGGACAGAGTCAATGTGGGGAGACCATTTTAGGTCCTGTGAGATGGTTGATCCCAGGAACCTAAAGGAATCCACAGTTCCTTTCGTTCCCCTGTCATTCTGGATGCTTGGAGGGACTTTTCCCCGAAAGCTCTGTGTTGCGGTCCGCCCGGATGAGTTGGAAACCAGGCAGCTGAAGTGCGCTGTCCGGGATGCGTTCACAGAGCCAGGTTTCAGTGAAACGCAGGGCGGCGGATCTGTAAAAGTCCAAGTTGATTTGGTTGAGAAGCAGCAGCTCATCCATCTTGTTTGCCAGGGACCGGACGTTTGCCAGGTGAATGGCTGGAAGCGAGGTGTGTAGTCCCCGCTTCCTTAATTTCACCAGCGCTCCTGCTCGTTTCCCATGTCTGCGTCTCCGGCAGATTCCAAGGAGAACCGAGTCGCCTCCAACCAAGATTTCAGAAAAACTTGCTGGGTTTGTGAAAACCATAAAATTGCTACATCTTTCCAAAAGTCAATGAGTAATCGTTAAATAATCGTGATTTCAATATTGACCAAAAATAGTGATTATGATTTCTTCCATACTCGAGTAGCCCTAACAGAGACTCATGAATACTATGCATGTGCTCTACATTTTTAACCCAACTGTTAAACCCTTTTTGAAGCTGTGGTACAAAGCTGATGTACCTTAGGGACCCTGACACAACTCCAGGTTTGATTTTCAAAAAGGCCATAAGCTGTAGTTTCTTCCACACCCTTCAAAATGATTTAACATCAACACATGAGTGAATATGCACACACAAATCTTAGTATCAAACATGTTGCCTCAAACTAAAATGACCCGGCCTGTCTCTCTCTTAAAACACACTCAGCTTGTGATAACATTTCTTTTTTGGAGAAAATGACTTTATACACACAGACATGCATGAAATTGAGAATGCTGTGCTCTGAACCTGGCACCCTGTATATCTAAATCTAGTAATAAGATGAGCTGATCAACATTTATGCAACAGTTTGTGATGACAGGGTTTCTGCAGGTTTTACCAAGTAAAATGTAAGACTTAAGACCTTTTCAAGACCATTATGAATGAAATTTCAGACCTATATCACGACATTAAAAACAAAAAAAAACGGCAGATGTCAGAGTCCGGAAACATCTGAAACAATTCTGATTTCACAGGGGCATATGCCATCAGCCACCGGCACATGGGGATCACTATGTACCACAGTGGCTGACCATCAGCCACTTTTCGATCTCGGCGCTACTGAGGAAAGAAAAAAACAAAAAATAAATAAATAAATCTTAAGCGCAGAGAGCATTTCAATGAGCATTAGAGGTAGCGTTACATGTACGTAGGGAAATTAAGACCTGTTTTAAATTAATTTAAGACCTATACACAATATTTCAGCAAATTTAAGACTTTTTAAGGCCTTAAAATTTTGATTTTGAAATGTAAGACCCCACAGAAACGCTGGATGAGCACTGCAGTCATACCTATGGCTATTGGTAAAGACCTTTCCTTTCTTTTGGATGGTTTGGATTGACAATGCACTGCAGAAAACAGTGAACTCCATTTCTTTTGCAGAAATAAATTATCAGTATGAAATAGAATAACTTCAAGTCACTCGGCTCACTGCATGCTGGGCCATACATCTCTCCCCGTCTAGTGGGCTCTCTTGCTTCCGTTGTTTGTCCATCTGTCTGTTTCTCACTTGTTTTCAGGAGTGGTGGAGAGCCTCAAGGAAAAGTTGAGCCAACTCTGAGCCAGACATTAATAATTGAGGAGGGCAGGAGGGGAGAGAATGGCTCCTGCAATATTTATATGTCATATTGACTTGACTGCCAGCCACTCGCCCATGCATCCAGTCCTTATGAAGTCTCACAAAAGGACTGAGGATGCAGTAGTGCGTCCTCCCTCAGCCTCCTCCTACATCTCTTTCCTTACCTCTGTTCATTTCCCCACCCATTCTTCCATCCATATGCCATCTCCTTTTTCTCCACTCCATCCTGCCATCTCGTCTCCTCTCCCCTTCCCTCTGCCACTTCTTTTCATCCCCTTCTCATTATCTGCCATTTCTCAGAAGAGTAGGGCATGTCCATGGGCCAAATTCAATTATAGACCAAATTAAAGAGATGTTTCTCAACTCCCTCAACAGACAAAAGGAACACACGCATGCACCAGACACACTAAAGGGTTACAACCACACATACAGTACTAACACATGCACACGCAGAGGCCAACAGATATCCACACTCTGCAGCATCTGCAGTGTGCAATAGAAAACAAATCATTGACTAGAAAATGGACAAACTTCAGATCTTGTCCTCGAGTTTGGCCCCAAGTGTTGCATTACTGGCAGAGCTTTCACACTGTTACTCACTAAAAACCTGCTCTTTCTGCCATCTCTTCAGGCCCCAGATGCAGTCTTTAATTAGCTATGGTAATAGTAACATAGCTGTGAATAAGTAGCCAGCCGCCTGACTGGTCCATATATTGGAAGACAATCTGATGAATCAGACAGTAAAGGGGAGAGAACCACCGTTAGTACCAGCCGTCTGCATTTTAGCATCAGCCGTAAAATATCAAATCCTCAGAAAGAGTTGAGTGTTTCTGGGGTCAACCAATTATCGAGAACTGCAGGCTACACTGGCTGCCTTTTAACGTGATTAGATCTGATCCCACCAGAGGACATCTGGTCCACTTGTTGTCTTGTACAGAATGATGGGATTCAAAAGCTCAAAGTGAAATCCAAAATATTTTTTTATGCTGTGAATTTAACATCTGCTGCTTAGGAGAAAAAGAGGGAGGTGGACAAAGGGGAAAGAGGGATTTAATGCGAGAAGAGTCCCCTGCATCTTCCAAAATAGCCTTAGGCTGAAAGTGAGAACCAAGAGCGCAGAGATGTAAAATAATACTGCTGCTGTTAAAACTACAGCATGAATTTTGGTGATTTGCATGTTTTCACTTGAAGGTCTTTAATAAGTGGAACAATTGCTGTGACCTCTGGGCTAATAAAATCCACTAAAACCCCATAACATTTGTTAAAAATGCATAAATTGAAAATGAGACCACTATGCAACATTCCTGAAAACCTGACTTTTTAATAATGCAAGATTGTTTTTGGAATGGAACCAAAAAAAACAATAGAAGTTCCTATGACTGCATGTAAATGGATTGTTCCCTCAACATGAAAAAAACAGACAAGATAACCTCTGGGGGGCTGCGCCATGACCTTGGTTTTAATGCACGTGTAGGGGAAGACGCCTAGAGTTTGCATAGGGGGGTGTGTGTGCGCGCGTGTACATGCGTTGGAACGTGCCAGGGAGTGGTGGTGGGTGGCAAGTGTTGCAGTACGTCACCTCTGCTCTCCCTGAGGATAAAGTAATAATAATTTTCTACCAAGCTGAATAGATACCGCCTGAGGGCTCAAACAATACATGGGAACAACAATACATGGGAACAACAATTCTCTCACACACACACACACACACACACACACGAGCCATAAACCACCAGCCGCCCACACTGTCCTCACTGAACCAGGCCTGTAACATTACCCTGCACCAACACCGTTAATCACACACACTATATCAATTTGTGGAGCACAAGCACAGCACAGTAATAAATATGTAAATAACCCCACAGTTTGTGTCTGTACATGTGTGTATGTGTGTGTGCTCTGGAGGAAACAAATAGTGCCCACAAGGAAAGTAGGTGTAAGCATTTATGTCATCCTGTGTTGAACTGACACACCCAGCAATGCACAAGTTCACACCAAACTAAAAACTCACAATGACCTATCAATTACAGGAACTGTGTTCAGATGGATCAACAAATACAAAATGGATCAATTGAAAAGCAGTGCATCCTCCAACCCTTACACAAACACAATCCATGACTGTGACAGTGGGATGGGAGAGGGGGTGTCCGTCATTGTCCTGTAAGGGGATATCGGAGCGGATGTTGGCGACTTATCCACACTCTTCATAATCCATTGTGTGTGTGTGTGTGTGTGTGTGTATGTGTGTGTGTGTGTGTGTGTGTGTGTGTGTGTGTGTGTGTGAGAGAGAGAGAGAGAGAGGTGGTGTGTGTGTAGCCTACCAGGCCTGGTGGTGTTGATAAGAGCTGAGGGCTTAGTCCTCAGTCACAGGGACACACTCAGAGCATTAATGAGCCCACAGCACAGAGGAGAACCTCTGCCAAAAAGGTCTTTATCAGCTACTAGGAGCCTGTGTGTGTCTGCATGGTTGTTGTTTTTTCATTCCACTGTATTTTCAGAAAAAAAGTATTCATGAACACACACACACACACACACACACACACCTGAAGGTGAGGCTGGAGGTTGAGATGCAACACAGCAGTTCTGTCTGAGATGGCACATCCATCACACAGACAGCTTTAACTTAGTGTGTATGAGAGAGAGTGTGATTTCAGAAGTTAGTTAGCTGGGTAAGTGGGTGATTCTGTAAATTGAGTTACCAAAGCTTAGCAACAAGGTGATACAATGACAGATGTATATTAGTTGTCAACATGAAGTGGTTAAAACGTCAGAAACAAAATGGAGACATGGACAGACTGACAGGAGGAGAGAGGTAAAGCGACGTAGGTTGCCAAGAGTGAAGTGTCTGCCTGCAGCAGACTATTGCATGTAACACAACAAGTAGGGTAACTTTAGTCCCACAGTTCCCATATACACAGTACAAGTGAGGTGCATTTTAAAGTGTACACAAAGCCAGGAGAAACAACACTCACCTACGTGTGACACTGCAGAAAAACAGGAGTTGTCAAATTCAACTTTTTTGATAAATGGCTTTTCTTCCATTCTCCCTCTGATTTGTCATGTTTCAGTAACCCTCTTGGTTACTGGCATTGCTGTCATCTGTGAAAGAAACAAAGCAGGAGGAAAGATGGTGGCATCAGAACATGTGATATACAACGTCTGGTAAGCAACTAAATTTTGCTCAGAATTGCTCATAATTTTACTTTTGAATTATTAAATAGAGTCAAAAAATCTAACAAACAGCCATCAGTCGTCAGTCATCCAATAAAGAGATTAAAGCAGACCAGGCAGAGTGAAACTGGAGAGTGGGTTTCAAGTTTTCCAGCTTTAGGACTGTGCATTAAGAATTTAAGGGATCTAAGTGATGTTGAGATTACAGCAGGGGAGGGGTTCACTCAGCTCGATACTGGTGCATAGCGGGGTAATAGTGACACACACACACACACACACACACACACACACAGTCCTTCGGCACGGTCTGCATGCTGACGCACTGGCCGACAACAGTGCTACAAAGGAGGGAGACACGATGTACCACAGTTTACCTCATACTCAAGTCAGTGCAGGACATACACCCAGAGCTACAGGAGAAGCTGCAGAGGCATAGCTTGCTCCCCACCGAATAAGGCAAATAAAATAATGATTAAAAATCCGTGACCCGTGTCATGCAGACTAGCCTATATAAATGCCATTTATTTGTTGCAGTGTTTTTGAAGTTGTTTACAACCCTTAGATGGGGTTGGCCAAAGTTTAACCTGCAGATCATGACATGAATTGTGGCTTGACAGCACATCACTCCAGTTGCACCTGCTGCCTTCAGATGGCCGTTCTCAAAAAAAATGCACCGACTTCATAGCCTGGTTGACACCAGACTCTTCTCAGTTGTAACTGAGAGTGGGTCTGGGCAAGCTTCATTCACAGCTCATTTCCAAAGGGGCGTCACCAACGGACGCCGCTCAAATGCCTCTGGGCGCAACTGGATAGTCCTTCAACCAATCAGACCAACGATCCGGGTGACGTAGCAGCGAGATCAACGGGTTGCTGCGCTTCGATAGCCGTCATGTTGAATGTAAACAAAAAGCTGCTCGCCGTCGCTGCGCTATCGTCATCGTGTAAAGCCCGCCTCAACGGTTGTGATTGGTGCCTCGATTTGGAAAAATTGGAAATGGGCTTGAATGGGCTCTTGGCCAGACTGACTTGCAGAGCAAATCTCAAATTTGCCAGAAGTTCGTCAGGGTTTTCCCAGGCTACCAACTTCACTAATACCAAATCTCACTCCAAACTAAATAGAAAAGTTGACAACCCTGATAATTGTTAAAATTATGCACGATAGGCATGTCGTATTTGTGAACGGCCAAATGGTACAATACTTTAAATGTTGCTGCCACAAGAAATTGTGGGACGACATTACGCATTTCCTTTCCTTCAGTATAGGATTAACCTGTGTACCCAATGCTAAAGAAGATAAAGGAGCTGTTGCTGAATATACAACAGAAGGATCCAACTGTAGATGATATGTAATCTGAACGGATTTAGTCTGATTACTAAACGTCACCATCAGCCACATGTATTCTGTACAGAATAAGCTTTCAAATCAGACAAACAGCTTAATCAAACATTAAAATCTCTCCAATTCACAAACAGAAAGTTTATATAAAACATCAGTGTTGAGTCAATTCTGAACCAACCACCTGCATGATCAGCTGAAAGCCAGGCATTTCCCATCATGCCATGCGTCTTGCAGGTGGAGAGCAACTGCGGCGCCTGGCTCTAAAAACTGCGGCCACCTTGTTCTCGTGAGGTTATCGTTGCCCACGTGTGCATGACGTCAGAGCAAGTCGGGATCAAGTCGGACACAAATCTAACCGGCATGCATTGGGCAGTGATCGCCGCCGATCGTTTCTGCACAGGCCTGGCTCATCTGGAACAAGCCCATTGAAGCACCGTTACTTAGCATTTAGAGAATTCGACCAGCTCTTATCATGGCTGCCACTTATCTGTCATTTCACTCAGTTAGGAACCTTCCTAAGCAAAAAGACTAGTTGACCACAGCCCAAGATTACAAGACAGATTGTGCATCTGTGCTACTCTTGTAGCCTGCATACAGACAAAACAAAA